>NW_015636842.1:123311-125191 GCF_001515625.1 Sinocyclocheilus rhinocerous
ATGGAACATTGAAGCGCACCTCCCATCCAATAAATCACAATACGTATTGTGTGTTGGTACTTTTAATATGAAACAAAGTCTCAGATTTCAGAATCTGTCCATTGTATTGCAGTATTCAAACAATAAATGCCGTTTTGGCGCTGTTTAATGTGGAGTGACAGATCGCTGTAACGCCTCAGTTCAATCCTTAATTATAATAAAAATGTAATTAAGTGCAATTTAAGTAGTTGTACAGCACAAATCAGTCAATTTTAACCTTTAATATTATAATGTACAGTAGTACCAACTGACTCTCATGTATATTTTACAGCATTAGTTGAGAGTTTTTTTTCCTCGAGAAAATTTGGCATGTACTGTACCTGATATATATCCAAAATAATCGATATTGAATCGAATCGGTAATCGAATCGAATCGTAAGCTTGTGAATGAGAATCGAATCAAATCGTGAAATTTGTGTCAAAACCCAGCCCTACCTCGTTATAAATTCTACACTTTTAACCCAAAATATTATTTTATTAATAACGATAATAAAACTACATCTCTATTAGATTTGTGTGAATGTTTAAATGTTAACTACAAGCACTACATCTTACATTATAAATCTTACACTTTGAACCCAAAAATGTTATTCAATTAATAAGGATAATAAATGCAGATGGATGTTCTTACCTGATGGATCTTCTAAATATGCTTGTTGATGTTTGCATGCAAATAATTGCCAAACTAAAATTTTGAATGTTTAAATGTGAACTACAAGCGCTAAATGCAAGACTTGACATATTGTACATTATAAATCCTACACTTTTAACCCAAATATGTTATAATAATGATAATAAAAGCATAAAATCTCTATTCCTTACCTGATTGAATATGTTTGGATGTTTAAATAAGAATATTTATGTCTGTATGGCATTAAGCTCACAAACTTGTTATTCCTCAAAAGGGCTCTTTGTAGCAACCTGGGACTGATGAAAACCTGTCCATGTTTCCGCAAAGTAGCGTAGAAGAGCGTGCAATTGAGCGATCAATCCGCTTGCCATGACAACTGAATAAAGCAAGCTAAACCGATCTACCCTGCTGTAATACAGCATCAAGAGATACAGGACAGGATTTCTTCATTTAAAAAAAACAAAACATTTATTTCCTGTAGATTTGCATTTACATAAACTGAACTTTGAACTGTTCTCTTTACAAAACACATTTTAAACCATCTGAAACCATTTAATTCTAGAACAGTCTTACGGAAAGGCAAAGTCTGCACCTCAGTCCGTCCATTCGAGCAGAAGCTCGGGTCATCTGATGGTGCGGTACATCATGAAGTCTACAGTGGTGCATCGTGGGAATTTGCCGATGGAGCTCTCCTCCACGGGCGTGTAGACTTTGATCTGCCGCATGTGCGTGTCCCGTCCGTTCTGGTGGTTGGCCAACACGGCGATCTGGATCATGAAGGTCCTGATGGGATTGTTGACCAGATCCAACAGAGGGATGTGAATCCAACCGCTCGGCTCCACCATCTCCAACTGCTGCTCTCACACACACAAACAACGCTCCAGTCACAATGAAAGGATTTATTTTTGTGAAAATGCAATTTATTATGCTTATTATACGATTTCTTAACAAATAAATCAATAAATGGACATGGAACATTAATTTGAGTTATGAATTATTTTACTATGCAAGAAGAAAGATACCATAGTGTTATTGTAGTATCATTGAGATACTATTATAGCTTCTATTCATACATTTTATTGATATAGTTTTTATTAAACTAGTATATATATATATATATATATATATATATACACACACACAGAATAAGAAGTAAATTTTTAACTATTTATTAAAAATTTGCTAATTTCAGTTTCTATTAGTTTTCTAT
>NW_015636842.1:126477-131324 GCF_001515625.1 Sinocyclocheilus rhinocerous
ATACACACACACACAGAATAAGAAGTAAATTTTTAACTATTTATTAAAAATGTGCTAATTTCAGTTTCTATTAGTTTTCTATTTAATTGTTAATAATTTTATTTCAATTATTATTTTAATACAATTTAGACAAAATTAAATGAGAAAAGTTTAAGTTTTTATTTTATTTAAGTTAATGTTTATTTTATTTACAATATTTTTTATGGTTCTAGATATTAAAATATTATATAAAATATTTTATATAAAAAATAAAATATATTGCATAAAAATAATGGACCATGAAATGCCACAAAAGACGAATCAAGTATTTGAGTTTATAGGTTATGACTGTGTTGTGATCTGTGTCTCGTACCCGGATCTCCTGCAGGTTGTGGAAGTTGTTTCCCACTCTGACCGAGATCTTGCTGGGAGTGTAGCTCTCATCCGATTTATAATCGGCATAAATACACAGCATTTTCACCGTTGTTTTTCTCCTAACAGGACACAACAGAGAGGAAACATCGTCTGATTCAAATACATTTACTGTATATTTAGTCATTTAGCAGATGCTTTTATCCAAAACGACTTACAAATGAGGACAATGGAAGCATTCAAAATCAACAAAAGAGCAATGATATGCAAGTGCTATAACAAGTCTCAGCTTAACGCAGTACACATAGCAAGGTTTTTTTTTATTACATTTTTTATATAAATACAACATATATAGTTTGTGAAAAGTGCTCATTATAATATTCATCATGAAACAACTTTACTGTTTTCTAAATATAATAGAGTATGCACGACTTGTAACTAAAAATGTAATGTAAAGAGTGTCTGATATGTTTTTTAGTGGCTGATGAACATCTAGAGAGCAGGATGGTTGCTAGACATAATGCTTTTATATATTTACATTTAAAGGGGTCATATGATGCGATTTCAAGTTTTCCTTTCTCTTTGGAGTGTTACAAGCTGAGCAATAGAAGCAATCAGACGAACGAGAGAGCAACGGTATACAAGTGCTGTGACAAGTCTCAGTTAGTCTAGCACAGTACACATAGCTAGTTTTTTTTTAATAGAATTGAATAGAATAGAATAGAATTGGTAAGTGCTAGTATTAGTTTTTCAGGTGCTGGCGATATGATTATTATATGGTTATTATACTTATATGGTTATTATTATATTATTATATGGTTATTATTATATATATGATATAATAACCAAGTCTAATAATAATCAATGAGAGGTACATAAAAAAAAAACCTGTGTTCAATCAAGTACTTTAGTAAAGTACTCAAAAAATATATCTATTGATCAGTGCATTTTCATGGTCTTTAGAGTTAATTTATTACTGAATAAGGATTTAAAAAATATATTTCAGACACACAACCTAAATAATTTAATCAGTTAAATATTTGAGTGTTCTATAAATACTATAAATATATATATTTTTTTAATTCCTCAAACTTATAATAATTTTCCACTTTTCTAGGACTTTAAATTTTTATTAAGTTAATAATATATTATGTATAGATATATGAATTAATATATACTATATATAACATTTGCAAATGTGAAAATAAAATGTTAAAATAAGAGAAAAATCTTCCTTCATCATTCAGCATAAAATACAAAAAAAAAAATACTTTAATTTTTTTAATTTTATTTTATTACATTTAAAATGTTTAAAACCTGTCGCTGACAAATGAGGAAAACCTAGTGGTTTGAAGGATGGTGTCAGTTAATTAATTTTTGGGCCTGCAATGTGATTCCTAAATATAGTCTTTTAATGTCATCTAATGATTCTTAAATATGGCTGACGCAATTTGTAACTATTGTTAAACTGAATAACATTTTAGTGGGTGTATTCTGTAAATCATGGTAAAGATGTATGTCATTATCATTATATAGTTATATTTTACTCAGAAAAAATAAAATTAAACAGGACACATTCTAATGTACGGGGAAAATTATTGTTTTGATGCTTGGAGTATATATATATATATATATATATACACACACATATATATATATATATATAGTCATGTAACGTTAATATGAACATGGTTAAGAAAACTCAACTGTAAGGCGTATTTATACACATATCTCACAGTACCATGACAAATATACCTTACCACATAATAAACACATTTTCAAATGTAAAAACGACTAGAAGATTTAATTTTACAATAACACAAGGTAGTTTAATCAAAAACAGCTAACGTTACCGTTAATCTTTATAGCAAAACAAAACGCAGTCACTCACCGGCACTGAAAAACACTCGCACAACAGTGTCTTCTTACTTCTGTTTCCACAGCTAACATAAATGTAGCATCATTTTCTTAAAAAGGGGGTAAAATACAACCGTAAACACCCTAACGCTGTTCGCATTTGCCCGGCATTGGCGCGCTCTGAATGCGTCAGGCGCTTTTCGATCGCGTCGCGTCGCTTTTGCGTCACGCGTTCTGGCGCCATCTTTGCTACCGGTGCTGCGCCGGAGCAGCTCGCGCTGTTCATCTCTTCTTCACACAGAAATAAGACATTCTCCGCTTATTAACGCGTTATACTGCGTTGTTCCCATCAGCGGGAGGTGAGCGGTGTTTTATAATAATTAAACAGACGCTGACAGGTATTTTGACAGACAAAAAGCGCATCGTCTCGCGCGAGGCCTCTTCTGTTTACATTTAAATGCCCCCCGTTTCCACTAAAATCAAATGAACGTCGCTCTAAACGGAGTGTTTCAGAAAGATTGAGTGAAATAATGTTTTGGTTTTGGGGTGAAATAAAGGGGGAACGTCTCTGAGGTAAATTCTTGCGTCATCGTTATTCCCATGGGCGCGCGAAAAGGCTCCACGTGTTCAATATGATTAAATCTGTCAATCTAAAATGATTTATAACTGTTTTAAATTTAACTCTGAATGTAATATTCGTAGACAATGTATAAACAATGGTTGTCTATTTGGGAGTGGTCTGATCCAATTGGTTCGGAATGTGTGGTTTATTGATTGTTAATGTGGTCTGGCAATTGAAAGGTTGCAGGTTCGAATCTCATTTAAAGGTTTGTGGACTATTACTATTTATTGAGTGCTTGATTAAGACAGTAAAACTCAGGATACTCTAGTGCTGTCAAACGATTAATCGCGATCAATCGCATCCAAAATAAAAAGCTTTTGTTTACGTGTATGTGTGTTGTGTATATTTATTTCGTATATATAAATACACACGTACAGTATACATTTTTACATATTTACATGTTTATACATTTATATATAAATTTTCTTACATTTTATATTATATACAAATATATAAACATAACATATTTTTCTTAAAGGGGTCATATGATGTTGCTAAAAAGAACATTATTTTGTGTATTTGGTGTAATGAAATGTGTTTATGCGGTTTAAAGTTAAAAAACACATTATTTTCCACATACTGTACATTATTGTTTCTCCTCTATGCCCCGCCTTTCTGAAACGCGTCAATTTTTACAAAGCTCATCGGTCTGAAAAAGCGAGGTGAGCTGTGATTGGCCAGCTATCCAATGCGTTGCTCTTAACTTTTATAAAGAATATCTCTTTGGATTTGAGACTTTAGTCTTTGCAACTTTACAGATCTTCTTTATGCACCAAGAGCTTGTAACACTTCAAAGAGAAAGGAAAAATTGAAATCGCATCATATGACCCCTTTAAATGTATACATGCATGTGTATTTATATATACATAATAAATATACACCATATACACATTATGTAAACAAAAACTTTTATTTTGGATGCGATTAATCGTTATTAATCGTTTGACAGCACTAGGATACTCCAGCAGGACTGTAACAAGTGCACAATGAGTCACGTTACTTGAAAGCATTTGATAAATGACTAATTGGTAATTAAATGACTAATATATGCGCTCAGTAGGATGACAGTGTAGTGTTTGCATGTTTAAACGAGTTGTCACGTGATGCCAGTGCTGCACTGTCAAATATGGCAACTCCGCAACCTCATTCATCCAGATAGTGAGCTGTCTGACTGACTCTGACTCAGTAAACCACCTAACCAGACCAGGTTTTGAGATGGTTTTGCTCTCCAGACCAGTGGTGGCTCGTCGGTGGAGGCAGGGGAGGCACAGCTTCCCCAAACTTTTTAGGTGAAAATGGGAGGAGGACGATTTAATGTTAATAAAATTTACTAAAATTCATTTCAGTTCATGTCTCGGAATGTGTATTTTTTTTGTTTGTAATTTCACAGCTGTAATACCGTAACATGTTACTGAAGTTGGAAAGCGCCGCTACATTACAACCGCTGGGGGAGAGCTGAGCTCTCATGCCTCCGTTGATATAAAAAAATTAGCCAATCAGCATCGAGTGTTCACTTTCAGCGCTGAGGAGTGTTGAGAAAAGAAACCTCGTAAGGGAGGCTAGCCTCCCTTCTGATATCAACCAATCATCACAGAGACGTAAATTACGTGATATTAGTTTGAACTTCTGCCGCTGCGCTGATAATGTACCAAGTACTTATGATGAGTAGCGATATTGAATAGGCTATTTGATCGCCAACAGATTTACCAAGCTGTCATTCAAACAGTATATATACAAATTTAGGGAAAACAGCCTAAGCTGGATATAGGCTACAGCAGCAGCAGTCGGCTTAATTAAATGGCGCAACAGGCAGCTCTCTTTTAACACAGACTTTTAAGAAGGGATGGATGTTTGCTTCAAGTGATAGGCCAGGTAAGTGAAATTATATTATTTTGCTGTATGTATGTCGTTTTCTTTACGTTTTCTGACTAAAAGCAACCAAAAAGCCATTTAAAGTGGTTAAGCAAATAATATAATAATAATAATAATCGGCAGGGATCCCAGACCAATACAATTA
>NW_015636842.1:133149-137066 GCF_001515625.1 Sinocyclocheilus rhinocerous
CTTTTAAGAAGGGATGGATGTTTGCTTCAAGTGATAGGCCAGATAAGTGAAATTATATTATCCTGCTGTATGTGTGTCGTTTTCTTTACGTTTTCTGACTAAAAGCAACCAAAAAGCCATTTTAAAGCGTTTAAGCAAATAATAATAATAATAATAATAATCGGCAGGGATCCCCAGACCAATACAATTAGTGTGCCACCCCTATTTTAAAACCCACGAGCCGCCACTGGTCCAGACTTGTTCAGATAACAGCTGGTTTCCGTTATATCTGATTGTTTGAATAAACTGATTTTAATGGACGGTTTCTAGGTTGTTAAGTGGTTTCTTACTGACTCAAGTGAAAAAGTTCATCTTTTTGAGATTTGATTGCTCTGTATTGCATTATTAGTAGCACTGTATTGTATTTAAGAAAAATATGATATTATGCAATGACTTTAAAGGTGCCATAGAATGCATTGATACAATATTTTAAATTGTTCTCTGATATCTACATAGAAGGTATGTGGCTTAGGTAAGGGCAAAAAATCTCCAGAAACGGTTTTACATGTTCATTTACAACCCTAGGATTTGTCCCTAGAATGAAATGGTCTGTTTTTTCGAATGCACGATCGCTTTTTACTTTCACTTTCGAGATTTGCGATCGGACTTGCTCTGTGTAAACTACAGCGGCAGTACTTACTAGAGATGCACCGATCGATCGGCCAGGGATTGGAATCGGCCGATTTTCCTCATGATCGGCCCGGATCGGTGATCGGTCGGTCAGATGCACGAGATTTACATAAGAAGGAGGAAACAATGGTGTTTGAGGCTCACGGTATGTCATTTCCATGTACAGAACTGTTATTATTCAACTATGCCAAGGTAAATACAGTTTTCCATTCTATGGCACCTTTAAAATAATGCAAAATGTGATACAATAATGCTTAAAGTGTGTAAAATTATATTTAAACGCTGAAAATGATAACCAGTATGCTTCTCTCTTTTTTTTTTTTTTTTTTTGCACTAAATCATTGAAATTTGTACCTTTTGCTGTATGTTAGATAATTTCATTGTATCACGCAAGTCTGATTATTAGCTTGTGGGAAGTGTTAATTTGTCATTAATCTTTATTTCTCATGATTAGTAGAGCTGCATGATATTGACGAAATATGCTATACAGTAATGCTTTAAATGTGTAAAAGTAGTTTAAATTAATATTTAAATGTAACTAAAAACCTAATGATATAACCTCCATACTAGGGGTGCACCGATCAGGGTTTTTGAGGCCGATCGCCGATCACAGAAAGCAGTATCTGCCGATACCTATCACCGATCTTTTTAAAGCCTTCTTTTTATCATTTATAACTATTTATAGTGATACTCCAATCAGGATTTTTAGACATTTATTCAGGGCCTGAATTTCATTTTTGAAAATGGGAGTGCTCTTTCTCTTTAAACCTAGCCAAAAACCATATGTGTTGTGACTGAAACACAGTAGACTTTAATAATATGCATTTATGGTGTAATTACTACATTTTCATGTCAATCCATGTTCATATTTACTGCAAACAATGCGCTGTTACTTTAATTCAGCGCTTGCAGCGGAAACTTTCTCTGCACTGCTGCAGACCGCAGACCGCTCCTGAATGCACTGCCGGACCGCAACCGTGTGCAGTGAACGCTTTATTAATCCGTTAACACGAGCAAGGAAAAAATACGCACTGCAAACGAAGTATGTGAGAAACTGGCATTATGTGTGTACATGAGCGCACGGTCTCCAGGAGAGCGCTCGAGCGCTGAATGATTAAACACTGGCAAGAATTAAAAAGTAATGCAATTTATAAACTTTAGTGACGATGTGACACTGCCTCGATTGTGCAAGTTGGTGATTCACTCACGCTGTTTGTGGAAATTATGTCTCGCACAAGGTTTTCAAATTACTTTATAAGTTATTTAATGAAGAAATATGAAGGTGAGTACCTCACATTCAGCATTATAATTATTTCACCTGCGCCAGACAGAGACTGAGAAGGTGCCGCTGCATGTCGAGCCAAACCTCTCACGGCAGCGTCATCAGCTTGAGATCGGTTTTTTGAGATCGGCCTTTTAGAGACCGCCGATCAATCATCCCAACGTGATTATCGGCCGATAGTGATCGGTAGCCGATCAATCAGAGCACCCCTACTCCATACATTTCTCATTTTTTGAGCAGTAAATCATGGACAGCATGACTTAAAACTCTTGACTTTTCATATGTATTAAAATCCATTTAATTTATTAAAACTATTACTAAACTATTAATCTGTTAAAACTATTAAAATTATTCGGTTAATGCAAGCAGTTGTGATATGCATATTGCAGTTTGTACATTTGCTTTGAGTATATAATGCAACCCTAATTATTAGCTTGTTTAAATCTTTATCTCCCTCTTATTCTAGTGAGGTCTAGACCTCCTCTGTTCCTGTAGATCTGCGTCGCCACTGTGCGACATCAAACCAGCCAAATGGCCGAGAAGAACACCAGAATTGCTATCGTGAACCATGACAAGTGCAAGCCCAAGAAATGTCGTCAAGAGTGCAAGAAGAGCTGTCCGGTGGTGCGCATGGGTAAGGATCGCCCGCTGAATTCGCCTGATTTCAGTTTCGGTGCAGGTTTTGGGTGTCATTCATGTGTTTTCATGTGTTTTCTCAGGTAAGCTGTGTATCGAGGTCACACCTCAAGAGTAAAACCGTCTGGATCTCAGAGTCGCTCTGTATTGGTTGTGGAATCTGTATCAAGGTAATTGAACGACCCTTTGTTCTGATTCTGTCTGTTCAGTGCATGTTTATATTCATGTATGTATTCAGCAAAAAGAAAAATGCAAATGTTTGTTTTGCACAAAACTGCACTTGTAATTACTACTGTTGTACACTAAAGATTTGACAGCGAAATGCAATGATAGACATTGTATTTCTCTCTGTCTTCAATCAGTGGCACTATCTCCTTGAAAAGCTAGTAATTTAACACTATACAGTATCATATGGGATGCACACATTTTTAAGGTCTCTATATGTTCAACATGATCAAAACTTTGCTGTAAAACAAAATGCACACAATCTACTCCATGCCTTCCGTCGAGTTTTTTATCCGGTCAAAGCTATTTTAGTGTAAATGTACAAACGTCCAGCTTCAGCTGGTGCTTCACATGTCTCTTTGCTGTGAAATCTTGACTGATTTTTATCAAGTAATCATCAGAATAACTTTTAGAATAACTATATCCAGATGAACACTTGCTGGACTGAAGCAGCTCAGCTTTACTTGATTCTCCATCAGTCATTTTTTAGAGTCTCAACAACCTGGAGAAGGAAACCACACACAGATACTGTGCCAATTCCTTCAAACTGCACAGGTACGAACGTGCATCTCACCTGAGTCATCAGTACATTAGTTATGCTTCAGTATGTTGTGCATTTAATCTGAGTGTTCGTGTTTGTCAGGTTGCCCATCCCTCGTCCAGGTGAGGTGCTGGGGCTCGTGGGTACTAACGGTATCGGGAAATCCACTGCCTTCAAAATCCTGGCGGGAAAACAGAAACCAAACCTGGGGAGATTCGATGTGAGTTTCTCTCATCTGCACAAACACACACTTCAAATCTAGTTTCTAGTTTCTCAATGGACTAGGGATGGGTAAAAAATATCGATATCGAGATATTAATCGATTCTCATTTTTACGGAACGATATCGATTCTTAAATCCCAAGAACCGATTAGTCTAGCCTGTTTTCAGTTAATGGACTGAACGTTGAAGAGTACTTCCCATCCAATATATTGCAATAAGCACTTTGGTACTTTTAATATGAAACAAAGTCTCCGATTTCAATTTATGTCCATTGTATTGCAGTATTCAAACAATAAATGCCATTTTGGCGCTGTTTAATGTGGAGTGACAGATCGCTGTAGC
>NW_015636842.1:137146-138513 GCF_001515625.1 Sinocyclocheilus rhinocerous
TAGCCGCACAAAGACGTCAATATAACGGCTTGTAAAAAATGTCACATAACGACACATTTACCTCAGAAAAACATATTTGGTGACCATAAACTCATTAGTCAGATAGAAAAATAAACTGTGGAGAGGGGCATTTTGCTAAATATCTGCACCATATAATATATTCATTATACATTTGACTGTTCTTCAATGTTTAATTTATGTTTAAATAAATCCATCAAGATTTTATGACAGCCACCATGATGTTTATATAAAAAAAAACAAAAAAAACAAATTGAAGTAGAAATATTATTATGTAATTATAACTTTATTATTTTAAAAACTTCATTCATTAAGTGAAATTGTAACAAATCAGTTAATTTTAACCTTCAATATTATAGTAATGTAGTACCAACTGACTCTCATGTATATTTTACAGCATTAGTTGAGAGATTTTTTTTCCTTGAGAAAATTTGGCATGTACTGTACCTGATATATATTTAAAATAATCGATATTGAATCGAATCGGTAATCGATTTGAATCGCAAGCTTGTGAATAAGAATCGAATCGTGAAATTTGTGTCAAAACCCAGCCCTACAATGGACCCTTTTCACAAGACTGATGAAGCGTTTAACGGTCATCAGCATGGCCGGACTTACCATTGGGCTTGAGTGGACTGCAGCCCATGGGCCCCGCCTTTGCCCGTTTACGTTTGTTTGATTTGTTCGTTATATGCCAGTCAGAATTCAGAAATTATTAGCCTCATTTCCACTGCGCACGCAAGATATAAACGGGCCAGCCGGGGCTACAGCTTACAACTACGACCTTCGACGCCACAATCAAACAGCATAAACTGGCATTTATGATTATTTCACATAGAAGAAGGACGTGCACGTATTGAATCGCGTCTGCACCGATTGGTTTGTTATCACAACGCTACTTTAAACAGCTCCATTAAGCCTTTAGCCCCAAAGAGCACACATTTAGAAAGATAATGATAAATTCTCAAATGTTCACACCTCATTTCTTTACAGAGGATGATTCTATATTACTATATGAATGTTCCACTAAATTATGCGATCATCTGATGAGTTTTAAGCGCTCTCTCTCGTCTTACTGCCATTACACATAGTGGGGAAGAAATGTCATCAAGATGATTTTAAATTAAAAATAGTTTCTGTTTTTATAACATAGCTATGCCTATAGGACTTAGCCTATCACACAAACAAGAGTCCTGTTTAGTTTTTTTGTTTTTTCCCGAATATCTGCACGATCGCAAATGTACAATAAACAACAACTTACAGAGTAACTTTCAGACACAAAATTCCGTTTTGCTCCGTCAGAAAGAAAATAGAACAAACAGCAGAACCGCTGCGTCTCCGAGCAACAG
>NW_015636842.1:138579-143019 GCF_001515625.1 Sinocyclocheilus rhinocerous
CTCAGCGTTACACAGACCAGCAAATGATTCAATCAGGCTACAGTCGTTTGCAGAGTTAAATGAATCAGCTTTTTAAACGAATCGGTTGATTCAACTCACTGATTAAGACTTTGGTTGTAGTTTCATATTTAAAAAAGTAGCTTATTTCATTTTTGCAATCATTTAATATTTCTACATTAAAATGTTATATTTAAACTTAACATTTATGCACAATCCATCTATGAATTTTGTTGATAGTGATTTCATTTGATTGTTAATAGCCAGCATGTCTTTTTATTCGATTGAATTTATTGATTAAAAAAGAACCTGACATAAGAGGACACAGATATGACCATAACTTTTATAATACTAATAAGCCAACATCTCTGGCTTTTTTTTTTTGCTTAAAGTTATTTCAGGGTTTTGATCTCTCAACTGAGAGAACACATCCAGTTACATTTAAACTTTGACTATAGCCTAGACATGTTGTATATTAATTGTACTATTTATGAACCTCAAAGCATATGTTTGTGTATTTTGTGTTTCTCCATAATGATGTTCTGTTTGAGGGCATTTGTAGTTATAGGGCCCAAACCTAACCTCAAGCCCAGGGGCCCCCGCCCCCCTAAGTCCTGTCCTGCATGCAACTGTTGAAGTTTTATATTTTCAAAAACAATAAATTTCCAAATATCAACTATTGTGAAAATGTTTAATAGTTTCACAATATTTTAGTTTCCCAAAACACTAAATTTCATCATACCTTCTTCATAGACCTCCACCTCACACAGAGTAAGAAACCTTGAATCTCCCATCAGCATCATAAATCCTCGAAAGTTTTTCATATTTGCATTTTTTTTTTAAATGTGTGTACATTTATAACTCTATTCTTTGTATTGTATCACCTTTGCATCAAAGTACAAAAAAACAGTTCATGCTAATGCGAGGTTGTTTCTAATGCAGTGTCTATGGGAGAGACGGTAAATTTGACATTGTTCTCTCTTCTGACTGCTGTTATCAGCCTATCAATTTTTTTCCCTTTTATTGAAAGTCAGGAAAACACTATCATGGAGTTTTTCTGTTGCTATTTGAGCAAATGGGAATGCAAAAAATATATTTGTGGCACTCTCCCATTCACCGCTCTTCAAGTTAACCCAAATATGACGACTTCCGCTGCTGAGAAACCCGGAAATGTGAAAAAGGTCCATTCTAGTTTTCATATTAGCTCGTTTTCTAATTATTCTGAGATTGCCATGAAAATAGCCTTGATGCTGGCATGGCATTAAAAAGTGAATAAATAAATAAATTCATGCATGTTTTTCCAGGCTCCTCCTGACTGGCAGGAGATCCTTGCATATTTCCGTGGCTCCGAGCTGCAGAACTACTTCACCAAGATCCTGGAAGACGACCTGAAGGCCATCGTGAAGCCGCAGTATGTCGATCAGATCCCCAAAACCGTTAAGGTCAGTATGAACGGCAGCTGATGGAAATTTGAAGTCATATCTGCTTGATTGGTTGTGTTGTAATTCTCCGTTTGTCCTGCAGGGGTCAGTAGGACCATCCTGAGCAGGAAGGACAACACCAAGTCAGAGGAGCTGGTGTGTGAACAGCTGGGTAAGTACACATGCGTTTCTATTTGTGCAGGATCATGTATATGTTTAGAAATGTGATCGAATAATGTAGGTGGTTTTGTTGTGTCATGTGGCTGATTGGTCAGATCTGTTGCACTTGCGTGACCGTAATGTTGAGGATCTGTCAGGAGGAGAGCTGCAGAGATTCGCCTGCGCAGTCGTCTGCATTCAGAGAGCTGATATGTGAGTCTTTCAGTATCTGTACTTGTGCAGTGATGAAGCCCTGTAGGTTTCAGTGTTATTTTAGCGTTATTTATATATTATTTTTACGAATTTTAGTCTATTTTGTGCTTCTACTTTTTTCAGTTTTAGTGCTTCAGTTTAAATGTATTTTCTTTCATTAGTGTTATTTTAGTATTGTTTATTTAATGTTGATATTTTGAGCTTGTTTTTTTTTTTTCAATTATCAAATTAGTTTTAGTTTTACTAATTTTGTTGCATGCTTTTTTTGTCATTTTTATTTGTTTTATTAAATATGTTTAGCTTTAACTTTTATTTCAGTTTTAAATAATTTTAGTATTTAAACTTATTTTATTTCATTGTAATGATGAAGTGTTGTAGCATTCATTATTATTTCAGTGTTATTTACATACTGTTGTAGTATTAATATTTTTAGGTTGTATTTTCATATTTTCAGCTTTGGTTTCAGTAATGTTGTGTCTTTGTCATTTTAATTTTTTTTATATTTATATTTAGCATCAAAAAAAAATTTCAGTTTTAATTTTACTAATTTTAGTACTTAAGCTTAAACTCAATTTATTTCAGTTTAATTATCTAACGTCCTGCAGTGTTACTTTATAATTATTTGTATAATATAATATTAAATTTTTTGTGTTTTAAATTTTTTTTAGATTTTCCGTCTTCATTTTACTAATTTTAATAATTTCATGTGCTTTTGTCATTTTTATTAGTTTGGTGTTTAATATTTATTTAGCTTTAATTTTTTTTATGTCAGTTTTAGTAATTTTAATCTAAAATCCTGTAGTGTTCAGCAATATTTACGTTTTTTTTATATACTATTATAATATTTCATAATATTTTGATCTTTTATTTTTATATATCCCATTTTAAGAAATTTCATGTGCTTTTGTCATTTTTGTTAGTTTTTAAAAAACATATTTAATTAGCTTTATTAAAGTAAAAATATTACTTTAGTCAGTAGTTGTGAAGGCAGCATTTCTATTTTTCATTGTAAGTTTTTCATCAAATATTTATGTGTTTGTTATTTTAGCTTTAATTCAATGAATGAATACTGGTTAATAGTTAGCTAACAACAGCACTGATAGCACTGTCGTTATTCTCTCTAGTTTCATGTTCGACGAGCCGTCCAGTTATCTCGATGTGAAACAGAGGCTGAGAGCTGCCATCACCATCCGCTCCCTCATCTCTCCAGACAGGTCTGAAGCTCCTCCGATGCTCTCTTAGAGTCGCTAGTTACTCCTCAATACTACTCCTTACACCTCGTATTCCTCTGTGCAGGTACATCATTGTGGTGGAGCACGACTTGAGTGTGTTGGATTACCTGTCAGACTTCATCTGCTGTCTGTACGGCGTTCCCAGCGCTTACGGTGTGGTGACCATGCCCTTCAGCGTCCGGGAGGGTACGGCCCACTCCAAAACCTGCATGTGATGCTCAGAAACAGGCCCGGTTCTACGGGGGCACCCTCAAACGAAACCAAAAGCACTCTCAGTTAAAGCTGTAATAATGGCATTTTATTGCAGAACTATCCAGTGCGTTATGGTTTGCGCTCTGGAGATCGATTTCTATTTCAACGTGTTTTTGCAGCGTTGAGCAAAGTAAGCCAATCACGGACGGGTCTGTTAATTTCTTGAATCAGAGGCGTTTAAGTTAGAAACCACTCAAATCGCCGGAGTTTTTGTTCAGGTATTGTGTTCAGCACTCAGAAATGTTATGTTTTTACAATAACATTCTCTTATTTCCTTCAGGAATCAATATTTTCCTGGACGGCTACGTGCCGACAGAGAACCTGCGCTTCAGGGAGACGTCTCTGGTGTTTAAAGTGGCGGAGACGGCCGCTGAGGAGGAAGTGAAGAAAATGTGCCGCTATCAGTACCCCAACATGAAGAAGAGCATGGGCGATTTCACGCTCGGCATCACGGAAGGAGAGTTCACGACTCTGAGATCATGGTCATGCTGGGAGAGAACGGTGAGATGCTGCTCCGTGTTAAAGGAAGCGGTGGTGATTGTGACTTCATTTATTGTCCACTAAACGAGGTTTCCTCTTTCAGGAACTGGGAAAACCACGTTCATCAGAATGCTTGCAGGAGGCCTCAAACCAGACGGAGGAGGTAAAAATCAGCTCACACCAGTCCAATAGTTAACATTCCAGCAAATTATTCATTTTAATCACAAAAAATCTAATCCTATTTTATTGGATTGTAATATTCTTTTCTGAGAAAATTTTTCTTTTGATATCCCTGAATTAGGGCTGGGTGATAAATCGATACCGATAATTATCGCGCGATATAAATTTCCTCGAAAAACGATAACAAGAGGTTGATAAATGTTCAATATAATGTTTATGAGGCAAAGGCGGAATGAAAGAGCGCTAGTCATTTGAAGCGTGGCCACTCGTTTATCTGCTCGGCTCAAAGTTCAAACAGCGGCGCAAGGCGAGTTCACTAGAGCAGATGCGTTACTCGCTGATGAGTCTCGGTCAAACAGCGCTGTGAGATCCAATGTGAAGCGCTTGAATTCAGCGAGAAACACAAATAACTTTACAGGAAGATGATACAGTGCTGACAAACACTGTGTGCAACAGTCAACAGGCTTTTTAATCTACAAATCGCCATCATTTACCAGTGATTTACT
>NW_015636843.1:0-4663 GCF_001515625.1 Sinocyclocheilus rhinocerous
TTATTTCATGTATGTTATATTTGCAGTAGCAATATTTCTTACATGTTTACAGCAGCATGTTGTGGATGTATTGGCAGTAGCAAGTCTCGTTACCTGCTCTGCCGCAGCAGCAGCGTAGCAGATCTATTCCGCCAAGACCAAATACATTAACATTTTCATGTACATTACCATGCCAATCCCTCCGAGAGTTGTCATGACTGAAATAACAAAACCTAACAAGATTCAATTACAAGAGTTAAAACACACAAGAGATATTTGGACAGGCCTGTTTTACATAAACACAAATCCTTATGTTTTTTATAGAGTGGAAACAACACAACAAAATGCTGGAGTTCAACTCAGCCTGGAGTGTGAATTTCATTTTCTCAGGAATCCTAAATGAGAAGCATCTGGATTAAGCTCCTAAAGGAGAACGTTTAATAATGACGTCTGCACAAGTAAAATCATCCTTGGGTCCAAGCACCCCACAAACTTGATTTGACTGCCAGATAATTTTCGTTTTTAACCTTGTTTTTCTTTTTTATTCTTTACTTCATTCCTCTCCCAACTCAAACTCAATAATTCAATAGCAACTGCAGCAGAAAATCATCTGACATTTGGGCTCTCTCTAGATGTGTCATGTACGGTGGAAGATAAAATAACTGCAGTGGAAAAAAAGCGACGGAAGAATAGTTCTCCTTACAAAGGTCATGTTCAAGTAGCCATGTGCCAGGATTGCATGACAGAAGGGTCAAATAGCACAACCTCTGGTCCTTCCGGTAGAGGTGTCTCGGATCTCTGCATGTCTCTGGAGACAAATATACCCATCTTCATCTCAGGTTCCACCTCTTCTCAGAATAAGAGAACTGTCCTCTTGAGGGCAAATTCAAGGAGAGACTGTATTTCCTCATTTGATTCTTGACAACTGAAATTAAAAAAGGGCACAATTATGACAAAAATCATAATTGTTGATTATTTCCCTTTTAAATAGATTTTGTTTTGGAGGTCTCCTACAATTGGTTTACAGGCATCCATGGTCTAAAAACACTTTCATTCTCTAATAATATGCATTGCACTAGGAGTGTGCAAAATAGTCAAATATTCAAATATTCTATCTGCAATAATTATTTAAAAAAAAAAAAAAACTATTCGAATTTTGCTAAAATGTTGCTTTGCTGGCCGTAAATGCAGTAAATCCCTGATAAATCCTGAGCAAACGTTGTCAAGTGAAACGGAGTTATCACTAAAATGAGGAATCATATGAAATACAAACACCGGAACACCATGATCAGTCGAATTAAGAAAAACAGCAGCACATCACTGCATTCACTACTGCAGGTAGGCGCAGATGTACCCCCGAGCGAGCCAAGAAGACCACTCATTTTCTCTGCCGCCAGCTTTATTGTTTATAGGCCGTGTAGCCACTAAAGTGTTTTTCCAGAGGCTAGCATATTTTTTTAATAGTTTTCAATGGGAGCGCCGTGTATTTTACGATGCCAGCAGCACAACAAAGCGCTAATAAATGTTCAACTTTGGCCAAAACGCACCACTCATCACTGTCAGTTTTCAGTCAACCGCCAATCACAGTGGAGGAGGGGCAGGGCAAATACCGCACCGACAACTGTCACATCCAACTTGAACTTCGACTGAATGACAATAGCTTGTTTGCAATCATGTGATTCTATGGAAGTCCTAAGAGGCAACGTACGTATTCTTTTGTATGCCTGTTGTGTATCTCTATTGTTTCTGTTTTCCTAGGTTAAGTAGCAACACCTGTTGTTAATCAGCGATCCTGAGTGTCAACCTCTGCTGATTCGCTCTTGTGACTGTGTGCCCTACCATAAAAGCCGGCTAGTTTTCCAGTGCTTGAGGGGCGGGAGGTTCTTCCTCCGTCTCTCTTGCGAAGAGTCCCTGTTGCAGACGTGTGGTTTCTTTTTTTGTTTGTTGTTGATTGTGCCATTTGTTTTGTATACTTTTTCTCATGTTTATAGGTAGTAAGGGAGGTAGGTTTAGTATTGTCTTATGTTTGCATCGTTATTTTGAGTTTAGGTTATTTAGTTTACTAAAATAGTTAGACCTATGTTTTGTTTGTTATTTTGGCCATTACCCCCTCCTGAATTTAATTGCTTCCATGTAAGATCTTCCGTTTTCTTTGTTACTGTTTTTCCTATGTTCCCTAAATAAATCTTTTTTGCTCGATTTATGGTTCGGGTGTTGAATCAGTGCTGGGAAGGGAGACGGGGGCTCTGAAGACGTACAATTTGTTTAGTTTATTTAAATTCTTTATTTATTTAATTTCATCTGTTCCTTCTCCCCTACCCTAGACAGGGGAGTTCGTAACACAATGGATTATTAAAATGTTTCTTGTTTTCTCGTGATCACGACTTTATTTTCTCATAATCTCGACATAACAAAAGTTGTTTTCTCGTTATCACAACTTAATTTTCTCGTGATCTCGACATAACAAAAGTTGTTCTCCAAGTTACACAACTACACCAACAGGTGGCAGTATATAACTGAAAGCTGAGGGGTGTTGTATACTGTATATTCACATTACTGTCCACGTTTGGGATAGAATTGTGCCCCCGTGTCAACAAGCTTGTTGGCACGGGGGCACAATAAAGTGACTCACGAAAATAAAGTGAGTTGAATCCAAACAGCTCTAAAAGATTTTAGAATAGTTCTCTGCATCCTTCTGAAGGCGCTCCGGTGTTGCTTTGACCATTTAAACATGTTAAAGGGATCATATGATGCAATTTCAAGTTTTCCTTTCACTTTGGAGTGTTACAAGCTGTTCGTGCATAGATAAGATCCCTAAAATTGCAAAGACTGAAGTCTCAAACCTAAAGAGATATTCTTTAAAATGTTAAGACTCATCCACACCCTCCTAAAACGCCTAGTTTAAACACGCCCCCACATGTCTACGTCACAATGTGGGAAGATTTGCATAACGCCGCCCAAATGTTCACACAAAGAAAGAAGGCGTAACTTTTATTCTCGCTGTAGCATTGTTGCCGCCGCCGCCATGTCGTGGAGACGCTATGTGTTTCGTTGTGAAAGCGAAACTACTTTGTTTGGCCTTCCAAAAGAGGACACAATGAGAAATCAGTGGTTGAGTTGTATTTACAACACTGTTCCAGAACAGTTCAACCCAAATATTCAGATGTGTGCAGCACATTTTACGGAGGACTGCTTCCTGAACCTGGGAGCGTAGCCTACAATGCTGTGCACAAAGGTTGTCTCTATAAAGTGATACACAAAATACACAAAATAATGTTCTTTTTAGCAACGTCATATGACCCCTTTAATTACACAAACAAAATATTTAGTGTAGCCTACCGTCTCTGGAAAAAAATCTCAACAGTGTTTGATTAGCCTTTGTGGACGTTATTACTAACCGAAGCAAAATTTGCTGGTTTATCTGTCGATCAGATGCGTCAAAGTTGCGTTCGTTACTATAGCAACAGTAGATCACTAAATTACTAGATTAACAGTAGATTACTTGATCTTAGTGCTGCGTTCGACACTATAGATCATGACATACTCATAGATCGATTACAAAACTATACAGGTATTCAAGGGCAGGCTTTAAGATGGTTTAGATCCTACCTGTCCGATCGCTACCATTTTGTTCATTAAATGGAGAGTCATCTCAATTATCACCAGTAAAATATGGAGTGCCAAAAGGATCTGTCCTAGGTCCTCTGCTATTTGCAATATACATGTTGCCCCTTGGTAATATTATAAAAAAATACGGGATTAGTTTCCACTGTTATGCCAATGATACTCAACTATATATCTCAACAAGACCAGATGAAACTTCTAAATAATCTAAGCTAACAGAGTGTGTTAAAAATGAAAAAGATTAGATGACCAATAATTTTCTCCTATTAAACTCGGATAAGACAGAGATATTACTTATTGGACCAAAAAACAGAATAAGCATCGCGCGTCTGCGTAGTTAATCGTTAGCGTAAGCGCGGCTAACGCTAACGCGAGTATTAGAATGAAGTTTCTTTATTTACTATTTAATGCTCCTATAGCTTTTATTAGATTAAAAAACAGGAGGGCGTGACAGTATTTACTATTTTTATCTCCTGTATAGTTTAGTAACACGTTACAATAACATACCATTAATTTACATGACTTCATGTATAATCTAACATCAACTTACAGTGAGTGAACCATATATTTTTAAAACATTAATTAATGTGCAGAATGTTATTTAATACATAATTGCTATATAACTATTGTTTATTGTTAGGTCATTTTATCTAACAAATGGAATCTTATTGTAAAGTGTTTTTAACATTACAGTTTCCATCTAAGTAACAGTGTAACGAATTAGTCCACTGAAGGCGAGTGTCGTGAAGAACCCAAGTGCAGTTTATTTACAGTTGTTCCAAACATCCAAACAATAATCCGAACAGACGAAGACTAGAGACACAGACTTGACTTGATGAGGCATAAACAGACTTGACGAGGCATAAACAGACTTGACGAGGCATAAACAGACTAGACGAGGCATAACAGACTAGACATAACAGACTAGACGAGGCATAACAGACTAGACTCACCGACAGCGGGTTACAACATCAATACACGACGAGAGACAATGGCAACTTATAGCAAACTAGAGGAACAAAGAGGGTGACAAGACAAGAACAAACCAATGGGAAACAAG
>NW_015636843.1:4785-9505 GCF_001515625.1 Sinocyclocheilus rhinocerous
CAAAATAAAAGACATGAAAACATGAACAAGAAACACAACCCAAAACACCACATTACATATCTCCCCCTCTAAGGGCGGCTCCCGACGCCCAAATAAACACAAACAAAACCCAACAAGTCCAGGAGGGTGGTGGAGTGGAGGCGGAACTGGGAGAGGGACGGAGGGCCAGGCCCATGAAGCGGAACAGGCAGACCAGGGAGCCATGGCGGAGCTGGCAGACTGGGGAGCCATGGTGGAGCAGGCAGAGCGGGGGGCCATGGCGGGATATATCGATACTGATGCGAGTATCTAAAGTATCGATACTCAAACAAAAAAAACCAGTGATTTTGTTTATTTAATAAAAAATTAATGCGTACAATATGCATTGACTTGGACGAATAACCCATGTTAGTGAATAATTGTGTAGGATAGGACTATTTTCCTGCTCATCTGAACACGCAAATGTTGCAAGACAGAACTAATCAATCACAGAGAGCGTTCACTCACTGCTGACAGTGCATTCAAACGGCTGCTTTTCCCAAAAGTATCATAAGAAAGCATTAAAGCTTTTGGGAACGGCAGCCCTGAACAATGCTTATCAGAGGACATAAGGACAGAGTTATTTCACAATAAACAAACTGAAATTGTAGCTTACATAGTTTGTGCAATTACAGTTATTTAAATTGAACGCTGAAAGATAATACTGATCATGTTGTATTCTGTTATGTTAATAGAAATCATACACTGTCAGAATAAAAAGGTTGCATTTTATGCATGCAACAGCCTGTCACTGGCAGTCCCTTATGAAAATGAGCCATGGTTTTACTAAAGTGACCATAGTTCAACTGTAGTATTTGTAGATTTGAATCATGTGTAAACAAAAAACATATTTGAACCATGTGTAAACAAAAATATAACCTAATAAGTTACAATTAAGGTGTATTGAATGTTAAAATGTGTTTTAAACATAAAGTTAAGTGCTTATCATTACCCATTTTACTCTTAGTAATTTAATATTTTCCTAAATTTCATAATTTAAAAGTTTAGTTCGGAAGTATCGAATCGGTATCGATATCGACGATACTGCCTTGAAAAATATCGGTATCGTATCGAAAACAAAATAAGTGGTATCGCCCATCCCTAATGCCAACCCCTCAGATGACTTCAGATGATGTCAACCCTGAAACAACATATAGAACTACCACATTTTGCTATAAGTTTGATTGCATCATATAATAATTGCGGTTAATAGTGTTCATCGTCTGTTTGATTACGTCTTTAATTGATTTTTCCGTAGACAGTCACCACTGATAAGCTACCACTAAATATTGTAGAAACTTAATTTGCTGTAAAGTTGCTTTGCAACGATTTGTACTGTGAAAAGCGCTATACAAATAAACTTGAATTGAATTGAATAAATCAAACAAATCAGTCTAAAAAAACAACTTTCGTAATGTCGAGATCACGAGAAAATATTAAGTCATGATCACGAGAAAACAAAAAAGAAAAATATTAATAATCCATGGCCTCTTAGGACTTCCGTACGATTCTGATGACGCGTGAAATTCAGATGGAGGGCAGGAAGTGAAAAGCAGAATGGATGAGATGGACGAAAGTCCATACTGTACTGGTTTAGACACTATTACAAGAGAAAGGTATAAACAGAAAATCACAACATGTTGGACATCCTAATGTTATGAAGAGGAGCGATTTTTCATCTAAATTGAAATACTTCCCTGCCATCGAGGCGGTGGATATAGGCTAAGTAACCAACCCTGATTGCGAACAAGCTATTTCGAAAGTGAATCCCGCATTTATATGAGGGATGCGGGATATATGTCCTGAAACTTTGCTGCTTGTACAAGCTATGTGGCCATTAGTCCTGTTAGCAGCACATAAAACTAATTATTTTATTCGTTAACAGCACATAAAACTAATTATTTTATTCACATTCTGAATTGATTATAGCCTAGAAAGCCAGCAAATAGCGCTTCCATATAATCAATAAAAAGCTGTCACTCACTTCAATTTATTGCTGTTTCACAATGTTCCGTTATAATCAGTGAAGCTCTCTAAACTGCACATATAATATCTTATTTACATCGTGTCTACGTGTGACGTTTAGCATTGAGTGAATTCTAACTGTCTCATGCTGAATGCCAGAGTTGGCAGCCCTGTATCTACAGGTGCATCTCAATAAATTAGAATGTCATGGAAAAGTTCATTTATTTCAGTAATTCAACTCAAATTGTGAAACTTGTGTATTAAATTGTTTACATTTAATTTACAAAAACATTGTTAGTGAATTGTTGGCCTTCTGGAAAGTATGTTCATTTACTGTACATGTACTCAATACTTGGTAGGGGCTCCTTTTGCTTTAATTACTGCCTCAATTCGGCGTGGCATTGAGGTGATCAGTTTGTGGCACTGCTGAGGTGGTATGGAAGCCCAGGTTTCTTTGACAGTGGCCTTCAGCTCATCTGCATTTTTTGGTCTCTTATTTCTCATTTTCCTCTTGACAATACCCCATAGATTCTCTACGGGGTTCAGGTCTGGTGAGTTTGCTGGCCAGTCAAGCACACCAACACCATGGTCATTTAACCAACTTTTGGTGCTTTTGGCAGCGTGGGCAGGTGCCAAATCCTGCTGGAAAATAAAATCAGCATCTTCAAAAAGCTGGTCAACAGAAGGAAGCATGAAGTGCTCCAAAATTTCTTGGTAAACAGGTGCAGTGACGTTGGTTTTCAAAAAACACAATGGACCAACACCAGCAGATGACATTGCACCCCAAATCATCACAGACTGTGGAAACTTAACACTGGACTTCAAGCAACTTGGGCTATGAGCTTCTCCACCCTTCCTCCAGACTCTAGGACCTTGGTTTCCAAATGAAATACAAAACTTGCTCTCATCTGAAAAGAGGACTTTGGACCACTGGGCAACAGTCCAGTTCTTCTTCTCCTTAGCCCAAGTAAGACGCCTCTGACGTTGTCTGTGGTTCAGGAGTGGCTTAACAAGAGGAATACGACAACTGTAGCCAAATTCCTTGACACGTCTGTGTGTGGTGGCTCTTGATGCCTTAACCCCAGCCTCAGTCCATTCCTTGTGAAGTTCACTCAAATTCTTGAATCGATTTTGCTTGACAATCCTCATAAGGCTGCGGTTCTCTCAGTTGGTTGTGCATCTTTTTCTTCCACACTTTTTCCTTCCACTCAACTTTCTGTTAACATGCTTGGATACAGCACTCTGTGAACAGCCAGCTTCTTTGGCAATGAATGTTTGTGGCTTACCCTCCTTGTGAAGGGTGTCAATGATTGTCTTCTGGACAACTGTCAGATCAGCAGTCTTCCCCATGATTGTGTAGCCTAGTGAACCAAACTGAGAGACCATTTTGAAGGCTCAGGAAACCGTTGCAGGTGTTTTGAGTTGATTAGCTGATTGGCATGTCACCATATTCTAATTAGTTGAGATAGTGAATTGGTGGGTTTTTGTTAAATGTGAGCCAAAATCACCACAATTAAAAGAACCAAAGACTTAAACTACTTCAGTCTGTGTGCATTGAATTTATTTAATACACAAGTTTCACAATTTGAGTTGAATTACTGAAATAAATGAACTTTTCCACGACATTCTAATTTATTGAGATGCACCTGTATGTATATATTACTTTATTAATATCTGAATATACTATTAATATCTTAAGATATTATTATATCTTATATAAACCATTTGTACACACGAGCATTATCCGACTCGGCTCCTCCCGACCGCAGACGTAGGTTTACAAGCCACTTTTTCTTGTTCTCACGTTTTTCAGTACATTTTAAGCCTTTTCCCCCCTTATAAACAACTTTTTCGTACACAATAAAAGCTCCTTGTGGTTTCTCGCTTTGACCGATTTGAGCATCAATAAACAATGCAAAACATAGGCATTTTGAGTTTCTGCTAGCGATTCCTATATAGAAAAATCACTTCCTGACCTCCAGCTACATTTTGCGCCACAGCAATGACGTCATGTGCAAACAACCTATTCATAGTTTTCACGTGATGTCACACCCTTACAGGAACGCCCACATGAAGGGCAAAACAAGGCTTTCCTCCACTGACCTCCAGTTATTTTTACAAGGTTTTCTTTAAGTAGTAATGTAGTAAGACAGTATACTGAAGGCCAAATTCAGTATACACCGTAGTGATGATGCATACTTTGTACAGGCAAGCAGATGAACCCAGAATATAAACACAATGGCAAAGTTTAATTGTACAGTTTTTCTGAATTGCTAAAACACTAAACCCCAATCTCTGAACCAAATTCTCACTAGCTTAAACCAATTTGTCGAATAAAGCACTCTTTTTGCTAAACTTTAAACACGTCCAAAAACAAGCGGCAAAAACAAGCGGCAAAAGTTAAACACAACTAAAACACAGTTGTCATTGTTTAAACACAACGATTCAAAATTGTTCACCCTTGTTTCTAATGATGTGATCAAACCAACTGTACAAAATATGAGCCAGTTCAGAGTGCACAAGTGGCACAGGTGACTGAATGATGATACGAACGATAGATGGAAACAATCTGAGAAGGAGAGGAGAAAGAGTACATGTAAGAAGTGGAGGATGAGGAGAGAAAGAGTCTTAGAGAGTGTTATCAAGGCTGGATCTGTCAGACCAGAGGGTTTTTCTCTTTGTCTAGCAAAAAAGACTACATTACTTGTGATGTGGACAAAGAGTTTTATTTGAGCTT
>NW_015636843.1:9989-21122 GCF_001515625.1 Sinocyclocheilus rhinocerous
TTATTGACTCATGTGTGTGTGATCTGAGAGCACCGTTTGATTTTGAGTGCAAGTGAAATGGTTTTGCAGCGATTGTTTTATTTTGATGGAAGAGTCAGAGGTTTTGTGAATTTAGTTTGAGTATTTGGATTTGTGTTTAAGGTTTTGAGAAAATGAGTGATGGTTTCAAGAAATGTGTTTTAGCAATTCAGAAAAACTGTAAATGTTTTCCCATAGAAAACCATTATAAAGAAAACACCATTTAGCATATTGCGTTCATGTTCCGGGCTCATTTGCTTGCCTGTATAAAGCATGCATCATCAATAAGGTGTTTTTAGTGACTGAAATATTGCGGTGGGTGCTTTATATGGATTGCTAATGACCAAAACTTGCATTTTGTTCACATATCTTTATTTTATTCTTTTGAGGGGTGATCTAAAACAGATAGATAACTGACGGGCTTGTGCTGCAATTCTATGGATGTTTTGCCCGCCAGGTCTTCGAGCCAGTCACGTGACTGAAAACTATGAATTGAGAAGTTAATATTGATATGAAAAATAATGTATGCAACATTTCATTCGTGATGCGTCTGCCACATTACTTCAGCAGCTATTCTGTATCACAGCAACCAAAGCGCCTACGTAGCGCTCGCAAGCATTCACAGCTAGGCATTTTCAGAAGAGCACCTGGCGTTTTCAGAAGGGGTGGTACCATACCACTTTTTCAGAACCGATACCGATCTGATACCAAAAGCTCTGAGTATCAGACAATACCGATATCGATCCGATACCAGCACATTTTTTTTTTATACCTCAGTGTGTGTTGACCTGATCATCACTCTTTTGTGTGTTACACACAATCTACTAAATATAGACAACTTCATTATAAAGAAAAATAACAAATTAAAAAATATATAATCATAATCTACGAGAAAAATACTATTATAAACTAGGTTAGTGGATAATTCAGCAGCAAAAATTACTCTACAAAAATGATGAGTTCACAATAATTTTTATAGAATCTAAACATTTAGAGAAAAAAACATTATTTAGTGGGGGAGAAAATAAAAGTAAATAGGTGTAATCTGGTAAAATGTTACACATTGCTCGTATTGAAATATACGTTCATGAAAAACAAGTAAATATAATTATATATAAATATATGCAATAAATTAAATACATTTCTTTTACATTTATAGCACAGTAATGAGGCAGCAACATATGATAGATAAGACAGATGGATGCTGCACACTGGTGGTGGATGAGGAGATACCCCCTGACAATGTAAAGCGCTTTGAGTGCCTAGAAAAGCGCTATATAAATGTAATGAATTATTATTTATTATTATTAAGACAGAACAAGAAAGGCAATCTTTAACAATCTTTCATTGCGCAAAAGTATTATAACATGAAAGACTCCAATACAGAGCAGTACAAAGCCCTTATGCGCATCCCGTTCGCAGAATGATGCGCTTGAAGCAACACGGAGTCACAGCGCTCCGCATAGAAAAGTTCAAAGCACAAAGGGAAGAGATATTGATGCATAGTGTATTATATCTGTGCGATAGTTTATTGAGCCTTTTCTTTTAACAGTTTTAAATTTCAGTTACTGTGCGTGTGAAGAACAATTCATAGTGCTCTCTACTCCAGTGTAGTGATCTCTAACAGACACCCGGTAGAAAGTGACATGATTTAGAATTAGCACTAAACTCCAACAAGATAAAGTCATTTTATGCAAAACCACTTTTGTTTATCTACAGATCAAGTACAATAATAGGAAAATTATTATCTTAGCCCTTTGAGCGACATGGTCCCACATATAGGGGTTTTTATTTCCGTGCCCATGGGATTTAGAATGTTCGGTGACATCACATAACTGCCAAATTCAAACTGTCCTTTCGCGCTTTGGCTGACGCTGAGCCAGAGAGAGAGAGCACTGCGCTTAAGAACACAACTATGCAGTGTTCTTAACCACATAATGCATATTTTGGGTTTCAGACATTAAAAAACACATAAGTACTAGTAAAACAATACATTTAGTGTAAAATACACACACATAAGCAACAATAACAATCCGTTCAAATTTAATTTGCCGATGTGTTTTATTCATATCAGATACACATAGTGTAAGTAACTATAAAGTTCACTCTATTCTTCACTCAGTTCACCTGCCACTTATTACTTGTATTTCGGGAGAAATTTATGAATTCACGTGCTGTAAATCCGACTGACAGGAGTCTCTGAACTGCAGCATGAATAAACATGACAGCGCCCATCTCACATTACAGATCACGATCAAGATCATTTAGAAAGATTTTTAAACTACAAAACACACTCATTTACACATATTTGTGAATCGGAATATCAGATTGTTCATGACACGGTATGCAAATTTGTGAATATTTTAAATAAAAAAGGAAAAACAAAATAAAAGCGATCCATCTGTCAAACAGTGTTATTGTGGCCGCGGTGTATCATGTGAAAAACATGACGCGTCGCCATGGAAACAGTAAGGGGAAACGTTCTAAAATAATGGTTGCCTTAAAAAAATCTCACTCGGGGGGGACCGCTAGAATATTTTAAACTCACCACTTAAACTCACCACTTTATAATGTTTTTGTGCCTTTCGTGGGGCTTAACAATAACACCATAGTCTATGCACAATATCGGATTGGGATCAGTCTCGTCTGACCGATACCCCGATCCAGCAGAAAGTGGCAGTATCAGAGCGATACCGATACTGAATATCGGATCGGCGCACCCCTAGTTTTCAGCTGGCTAAAAATGCTTTGGTGGACACACGGCATAAGGAGACAACTTTCACCCGATCGTGTTGATGTACATCTGTTTTTTTTTTCAACAAGAACATGCAAACACGTTAACCATATGCCGACTCGAGTGTATAAATACATATAAGTACATGCTTTAACCGTTTTTCCCCCCATTTTCCCAAAAAACAGGATAGCCTATATAATTTATAAGTTTATTGTGAATATAGTCTAAGATTGTTCAGAAATGGTGACAAAAATAATGTTTGATTAAAACAATAATGTCTTTCTAATTAAATGTTATTTAAATAAACGAATATTCTAATATTCTTTTTTTATGAGCTCAAATATTCGAATGCAATATTTTTTTTAAATGCCCATCCCTACATTGCACATCACCTAGATTCAGTCTCTCTAAAGCCATGTCTACTTTGCTCTGATTTGCGTGTCTACTTTGCTCTGATTGGACATATGGCCCAGTCTGTCGTGAATGCTTACAGCATGTGTCCAAAACAGAACACCCATTACTGAATTCAGCTCAGATTGATGCTTCCTCAATCCTCAGCGATTGTAAACACGGACGATGGCGTTACTGTCCAATTATGAAATACAGGAAGAACTAGTTGATCAAACCACGTTCGCCACCCCTGGTCTACACAATAGAATCAGGGGGTTCCAATCTTGTCTGATCCCCATTCTTTAAAATATCTTTTGTGTTACGCAGAAGAAAGAAATGCGGGTCCGGCCCCGCTGTTGCTGAGGCTCTTATCATGGGGATCGCAAGTGGATTTAGCGGAGGGATCCGAGATGGGCTCGTCCTTATCCACGGTCCCCTTTCAGGGTTCGGAAGCCCGCCCCGCGGTTTCTTCCCCCCCCGAGAGAGGGCCAGACGCTTCATCTATCTTCCTCCGAGGAGGTTGATGTGATGAGCGTCGACACGGAGGAGATTGTGGACTCGCCACCACAGTCCCTCGCGTATGAGGAGCTCGTGGAGGTTGTTACTCGTGCTGTAGCTAAACTGAACATCGAATGGCCAGCCGAGAAACCGGACGCTCGTCCCAAAAGCAAGTTGGACGAGCGTTTCCTTAGAGCAAGATTGCAACCTTCACGTCGGGGCCTTCCATTTTTCCCCGATCTCCATTCCGAGCTTTCGAGATCGTGGGATAAACCGTATTCGTCCCGACTCTTTAGCCCCTCTGTTAATAATTATTCCAACATTACGGGGCTAAATGAGAAGGGATATGGGGCGGTGCCGGCGGTGGAACAGACGCTCGCGAGCTATCTGTCCCCGTCCTCAGCATCGTCCCTGAAGGCCCCGAAGCTTCCCACCAGGCCAGTAAGACTAACATCCAGCCTGGTTGGGAAAGCATATACGGCGGCAGGTCAGGCTGGTGCATGTCTGCACACTATGGCGGTGTTGCAGGCGTACCAAGCCGACCTGCTAAAAGACCTGGACGCTAGGGAGGGAGAGGAATCCGACGCAGTCGCCGAACTGCGTCGGGCCACAGATCTGTCGCTTCGGGCCACCAAGGAAACGGCCAGAGCCATCGGCCGTTCCTTGGCAGCTCTCGTGGCCACGGAGCGACACCTGTGGTTGAATCTGTCCGAGTTACAAGATAAGGACAGATTCTTCCTGCTGGATGCCCCGCTATCGCCTTCTGACCTCTTCGGCGGCGCAGTAGACACTCTCATCGAGAGGTTTCAGGAGGCGTAGAAGCAAGCGGCGTCATTCCAGCTCTTCCTCCCTCGCCGGCCCCAGGTATTTCGGACTGCTGAGCGGGAGCAGTCCCAGCCGTCTAGCTCCTCATATCGCCAGACCCAGAAACAGAGCGTCGCGACCCGTACTCCCCCGCAGAAAGATCAGGGGACGGGGCGGCACTCTCGGCCGGGGGCTTCTAGACAGAAAACGGATCTGCGGACCGTTATTATTTCTAAGAGGACCTCGGCCAAACGGTCCTGACAATTCCACCGTCAGGACCGCGAGGGCAGCCCACCACGGGGAGGAGAGGTACACACCTCAGTACACGGTGCCCGATCCTACTCAGTGCCCTCTGGGAGACTTACTGATGCCCCTGCCACCCCCGGTGTAACAGGGCCCAGTAGGCTCCGGCGAGCAAAATTCCCAACTGCCGCCCGGCGACAGTACAGCACGGGAAAACTCGCCCCCTCAGATGAGGGCGCTAGAGAGCATAGATCGGTTGTTCCCTGCCGGTCTACCGCTTCAGGGCACCGAAGTGGCTCTTCTAGTAACACCAGACGCCAGTAGATTCTAGTAGATTTTCTGGCAGTGTAGAAACTTCTGCCGAAAGTCTCACAATGGGTCCTGCAGACTGTAGAGAGAGGTTACAGAATTCAGTTCGGTTCTCGTCCACCTCGCTTCAACGGGGTTATTCCTACATTAGTGTGTCCCGAGCAGGCTCTGGTATTGGAACAAGAAGTAAAAACTCTCTTGAGGAAGGAGGCCATAGAACATGTTCCTCTTCTCGAGAGAGAGAATCAGGGTTCTACAGCCGTTACTTCATCGTTCCGAAGAAGGATGGGGGGTTGCGTCCGATCATAGATCTGCATCTATCTATGAACCGCGCTATCAAGCGATTTCGGTTCAAGATGCTTACGATCAAACAGATTGTTTCTCAAATCAAGTCCGAGGACTGGTTTGTCACGATAGATCTCAAGGACGTATACTTCCATGTATCCATTCTTCCTCAACACAGGAAGTTCCTGAGGTTTGCTTTCGGGGGCGAGGCATACCAATATCGGGGTCTTCCGTTCAGTCTATCACTCTCACCCCACACTTTCACGATTTCGGTTCAAGATGCTTACGATCAAACAGATTGTGTCTCAAATCAAGTCCGAGGACTGGTTTGTCACGATAGATCTCAAGGACGCATACTTCCATGTATCCATTCTTCCTCAACACAGGACGTTCCTGAGGTTTGCTTTTGGGGGCGAGGCATACCAATATCGGGTTCTTCCGTTCGGTCTATCACTCTCACCCCGCACTTTCACGAAGTGTGTGGATGCGGCGCTGGCTCCGCTGCGACTCCAGGGCATCCGCATATTGAATTACATTGACGATTGGTTGATTTTAGCTCAGTCAGAGCAAATGGCGGCTCGGCATCGAGATGTCGTCCTCGCCCATATGAGAGAACTGGGGTTACGGCTGAACCCCAAGAAAAGTATGCTTTCTCCAATACAGAGGACCACTTACCTAGGCGTGGTGTGGGATTTGACAACGATGCAGGCACAGCTGTCTCCTGCTCGTATCGAAGCGATTCTCACAGCTGTGAGGGGATTGAGAGAAGGCCAGTCACTTACTGTCAAACAGTTTCAGAGACTGTTGGGTCTGATGGCAGCTGCGTCCAACTCAACTGCCTGGAGATGTTGGCCGTGTTTTGAGCTCTAAAACACTTCCTTCCAGACCTAAGGGGACATCATGTGCTTGTCTGCACAGACAACACATTGGTAGTCTCCTACATCAATCGGCAGGGGGGGTCTGCGTTCGCGCCCCTTGTACAAGCTGGTGCGCCAGATCCTTCTGTGGGCTCAGGGGAAGCTCCTCTCATGATTTTAGCAAATGGCTGCAATATAACAAAGAGTGAAAAATTTAAGGGGGTCTGAATACTTTCTCAAACACTGCATAATGCAAGACAGACAAGGCACTCAAGTTTCACCTCTGCTCAGAAAACACCCGGCATGAGTAGTGAATAGACTGCTGACAGTGTTAAAATGACAAAAATATGAGTGGTGAACATTTAATGAATTAGGATTTTTTTTTTTTCAAAAGTTGGTTTTTGGGACAACCCCTAAACCGGAGTTAAAAGTGTCCCAACACTGCAAACATGAATGATTCCTCAAATAATGTTGTTTGCTGAAGAGTGGTAAGCTATTAAATTTTTCTAAATATTTTCTTGTGTTTGGCAGAATAAAGTAAATCATACAGGTTTGGAGCATCAAGAATGCGAGTAAATGATGACAAAAGTTTAATTCATTAATTTCTTTGAAATGTCCAAATACAAGTTCTGTATTGAGCAGGACAATTAATCATTAAAAGATTGCGATCTCGATTCAAACACCAAAGCGATATTATTCCTAAATGACAACAATTCAGCTGTGTAGTCATTTAGAAATAAGCATGAACAAAGCGTGAGCAGCGCATATTTTGTAACTCATTTTAATGAATGAGAGGGTCGGCTGTCACTTCTCTGATGTAAACACTCTCATTCATTAATATAGACAGAAATTAGACATAGACATGACATACTTAAACATAGAATTTTCATGTATTAACGAAACGTGTGAAGAACTCAGGATGCTTTTGCTGGAAAAAAATCAAAAGAATGTGATGTTTTGCGCACTCCCGGGAGGCTCCCTTCCGCACCATGACACATTAAATTAATGTTTATGCAAAGGTATTGTAATGCCAATGTGTCATACAAAGAAAGGGGATTAATTGAAACTAGAGTCTCACATAACCAGATTTATATAGTCTGTAGTCTCAAATATACTTCATAATCAAACAATTGTAAGTGTCATTTTAATTACCTCATCTGTCGACATGATGCTGGTGATCTGCAGAGCTGCTACAAACATACCCCTATCGCTATGATCAGATGCTTCCTTAACTGCTGTTTTCTCACTATTGACATTTTTGTCATGTGCTTATTTTGTTTTGAAAGGAAAGCATGCAGCACATATTTACATATTCATCTAAATGTTGCTCTAGGCAGCATGATGACGTCTGGGTGTTAGTTAAGCACCCATGTATTTCCATTTTTTTACTTCTAAGCAACAAACGAAAAAAGATCGTCATTAGTATATAGGGGCATACTGTTATGTGTGCGTGAGTGCGAGCACAAGCAAATTGCTGGCTGCAGTTCACTTAATGGCCACCAGTGTCGCTAATAACATGGGTTTCTGAATTCTTAGTTCCTTTAAACCTTTGAAAGTTTGCTCTGCCACTGATCCGGAAAGAGCAGCTGCCATGTATATGTACAGGAATAGCTTCACAATAAGCCTTTTTAACAACACTTTATCATTATTGCTGTCCTACAAACATTTAAAAATGATGGCAGCATGCTAGTTATATGTCTCTTCTCTGCTTCTGCTTCTACCTGTGCGTTTGTGTTAATCTGTCAGTAATGCAGTAATGCAGTCAGTAAGATAAGAGTAAAAAAATCGTCTTAGCCCTTGGTTCAGTCCAGATTTGTATTTGAGCTTATTCGTCAAAAACACTCTAATAATACCTCTAATAATACATCAGGCTGGCAATCATATAGGGCTATAAGAAATAAATGTACTCAGGCTATTAGACAGGCAAAATCTAGTTATTTCAAACAAAAATTGTGGAAAATTTTTGGAATACCATCAAAACAATGGAAAATGAGAACATTCCTTCTCATTTGCCCACTGTAATTAAATATGATGGTGTTGTTATCACAGACAAATCCAAAATGGTGGATCAATTTAACAGACATTTAGTCAATGTTGGCTGTGCCTACAGAATATAAAGAATAGAATAGTTCTAGTACTTCTATTTGTTCTCCTGTCAACCTGCACTGTAAAATCCAATAGTTTACCTTACTTAGATTTAATTAGTTATCTTTACTTAGTTGTTATACTTACTAGGTTTTATTAAGTTACAGCTACTTTCAAGGCAAATAAAAAATTTACTTACTGTTTTGAGTGACACTTACTTAAACTATTCAAGTAGCCACAATGGAACCAATGACATTAATACACCAGTGAGAGGCAGCAGTGCACTAATATGTTGCTAATGTGCAACATAACAACAGAAGAATTAGAAAAGAAAAAGAGTCTTAATAGACTTTTTACCCATTTCTTCCATGTCTGCAGTTATCTTTCACTAGTTGCATTCACTCGTTTCCCATGGAACTTGGTTTATGTTACTATAATTTTCTTCCTGTTAATCCAGCAATTCATCATGAAGTCGGAGTTATTTGATTTCAAGGGAAGAAAAGTAGTAAATAGGTTGCTTTTAGAAGGTGATCTATGTTCTAATTAAAGCATTAGTCAATTTTTGTGTGTGTTTATTAATGAACTTTTTCAAATTTAATTTCTCATAAATACCTTGAGATGATTTTAATTGGGTTTATATAATCCTTAAATAGTGTGTGGTAATATGGTTTTTTCAAGGCAATCGGTTTGCATGCTTTTTTTTAAGTAAGCCCAACTAATTAGATTTTACAGTGTGGCATCTATTCACTCACCTGCCTTAGGTCCCCCCTCCTCTTTTCAGTCGATACAAGAGACTGAGGTACTTGGGGAATTGCTCAACCTGGACATTCATAAATCTGATGGATTGGATGCATTACACCCATTATTTTTAAAGAAAGCAGCTTACATTATTGCAGCTCATGCATCATTTGGAGACTTATAACGTTCTTAACCAGGTTCAGTCTGGCTTCAGATCCGGGCATAGTTGTATTACCACTACACTTAAGGTCCATTGTGCCATTGACAACAAGGAGTATTGTGTAGCTGCATTTGTTGATCTGGCAAAGGCTTTTGACTCTGTGGACCATGAAATACTGCTGGATAGGCTAAGAGGCATAGGTCTCTCTGAGCTATCTAGCCTGTTTCAAGAGTTACTGTTCTGGTCGTTTACAATCAGTGAGGGCGGAGGGGCTTCTGTCAGATCCCCTGCCCCTATCTAAAGGGGTCCCACAAGGAACCATATTGGGGCCTATACTTTTTAATATTTATGTTAATGACATTGTCCTTGCCGCAGGTGATTCTCATGTACATTTAGGCTATATGCTGATGACACTATTATTTATACATCTGGTTCTTCCCTGACTACTTTATTGCAGGCCAGTTTTACTGTAAAATGTACCGTTTTTACAACAAAATGTATGGTTTTTAATAGAAATCTACCACATGTTGAGTATCCCCCTAAAATTTCCTCATTGGATGGCTCTGAGATTGATTATGTTGAATGCTACAAATATCTTGGTATCTGGCTCGATAGTAAGCTGTCATTTAAAACTCACATAAATGTACTGCTCACAAAGGTTAAAACTCGTATTGGTTTTCTTTATCGTAACAAATCTTCTTTTACACATTCTGCAAAACAGCTTCTGGTTAAAATGACAGTGCTCCCAATTTTGGATTATGGTGATGTAGTTTACAAGTCTGCTTCAAAAACTCTCCTTCACAAACTGGATGTTCCCCTTCAGGAACTCGAGCTGCGTCGAAACGCTAAGGGAACGCCTTCAGCGTGACCACGCTCTGAATCACATGTGTAATCAGTCCAATAGATGGGCGAGATGTCACAGGCGGGTGACGTAATGACCAGGAAACTATAAAAGCACGTGCAGTGGAACCGGCATCAGCTTTTCTGTCATTCAGCAAAGCTTTCTGTGTTGTGTCAGTCACTTTCTCTGTTTGTAAGTCTTATTTGGTGTTGTTTGTCCCAATAAGCTAAAGAAGCAAAAAGCAAAAAGGAAAATAAGCATGTCTAAGGCTGAGGCTAAGACAAAGCATTTAAAAAAAGGCGAGAGCAAATCGCGTTACAGGCTGTGTGTTCCTCCCTGCCCGCGCTACATTATGAGCGGGGATACACACAGTCTGTGCGTGGTTTGCTTGGGAGCGAGGCACGCAGAGTCAGCTCTCGAGGGAGCCGACTGGCCGCATTGCGAGCGGCTTCCCCTTCGTATGCTTCGCTCCCGGAAGGCTCTCTTCGAGGACGGAGCCTTCACCAGTGTTCCCCGCGGTGCTGGCCCCGTTTCCGCCGAGGCGGAGCGGCAGCTGCACTCGTGGGATTCGCAGGTGGATCTGGCAGAGGGAATGGAGACGGGCGAGTCCCTATCTTCTTCCTCACCTGCCAGATCCAGCGCTCGCTCTCTGGGTTCGGAAGCCCGTTCTGCGGTTTCTTCCCCCGAGGAGCGGGCTCGACGCTCCGCCTGTCTTCCTCCGAGGAGGTTGACGTGGCAGCGGAGAGGCATTTGTGGTTGACCCTGTCAGATATGAGAGAAAAGGACAGGGTCTTCCTCCTCGACGCCCCGCTTGCGCCTTCTGACCTGTTCGGCGACGCCGCCAACAGAGATTGCTGGGTCTGATGGCAGCTGCGTCCAATGTGATACTTTTTGGCCTGCTGTACATGAGACCCCTACAGTGGTGGCTCAAGACCAAGGGGTTCTCCCCGAGGGGAAGCCCGCTTCGCATGCTCAAGGTCATGCGGAGGTGCCTACATGCCTTAGACATGTGGAAGAAACCTTGGCTCTTGTCTCAGGGGTGCTGGGAGCTCCTTGTCGCCTTGTAACGCTAGCGACAGATGCGTCCCTCACCGGTTGGGGTGCGGTCATGAGTGGCCACCCTGCCCGCGGTCTGTGGAGTGGTCGCCATCTGACATGGCATATAAACTGC
>NW_015636843.1:21221-24135 GCF_001515625.1 Sinocyclocheilus rhinocerous
CGTCCCTCACCGGTTGGGGTGCGGTCATGAGTGGCCACCCTGCCCGTGGTCTATGGAGCGGTTGCCATCTCACTTGGCACATCAACTGCCTGGAGATGCTGGCCATGTTTCAAGCACTGAAACACTTTCTCCCAGACCTAAGAGATCGTCATGTGTTGGTGCGCACCGACAACACAGCGGTGGTCTCATATCAACCACCAAGGAGGTCTGCGTTCACGTCGTACAAGCTGGCGCACCAGATCCTTGTGTGTGCCCAAGGGAAACTCCTTTCTCTAAGAGCGGTTTACATCCCTGGGCATCTCAATATGGGAGCAGACATCCTGTCGAGGCAGGGGCCGAGACCCGGGGAACGGAGGCTTCACCCCAAGGTGGTGAAGCAGATATGGAGAATTTTTGGCCAGGCTCAGGTGGACCTGTTTGCGACTCAGAAGACATCGCACTGTCCCCTTTGGTTCTCTCTGACTCATCCAGCTCCTCTCGGACTGGACACTATGGTGCAGACTTGGCCGAGGCTTTGTCTGTATGCTTTTCCCCCGATCGCTCTGCTCCCGGGAGTTCTGAAGAGAGTGCGCTGGGACGGGCCCGTCTGTTGTTAGTAGCCCCGTTCTGGCCGGGCCGAGTATGGTTCTCGGACCTGATTTCTCTTCTCGACGGCTCTCCATGGGAGATCCCCGTCAGGAGGGACCTCCTCTCACAGGCGGAAGGCACAATTTTTCACCCCCGCCCAGTGCTGTGGAAGTTATGGGTGTGGCCCCTGAGGGGGCACAACTCGTAGCTTCTGGTCTCTCAACTGAGGTTGTTGAGACCATCCTCCAATCCAGAGCTCCCTCAACGAGGAAACTGTATGGCTTGAAGTGGAAATTTTCACTTCTTGGTGCGGAGACCGCCAGCTCGACCCAGCTAACTGCCCAGTTGGTACAGTTCTGGATTTCCTGCAGGCCCATTTCCGCAGGGTTGACCCACTCCACCCTAAAAGTCTACGTGGCGGCCATTGCGGCCAACCACGCCCCTATTGGTGGACAGTCAGTGGGCAAACACCCCCTAGTTACACGTTTACTCCGCGGTGCACTGAGGCTGAGGCCCCCAGTATGATCTCGCGTCCCCCCGTGGGACCTGGCTGTGGTGCTAAAGGCTCTTTGTAAGCCTCCATTCGAGCCTATTGAAGAGATTTCTGATCGCTATCTCACTGTAAAGACTACCTTCCTTCTGGCGATATCTTCTCTAAAGAGAGTTGGGGATCTGCAGGCCCTCTCAGTGGCCCCTTCTTATCTTGACTTTGCTCCCGACATGGCCAAATTATTTCTCTACCCTCGAGCGGGGTATGTACCTAAAGTTCCCTCTGTTACACCACAGCCTATTGTGCTACAGGCCTTCTGTCCTCCTCCCTTCAGGGAGCCCGACCAGCAGAAGCTTAACTGCGAACACTGGACACATACATCCACAGAGCTGCCCTGTGGAGAAGGGCGGACCAACTGCTTGTTTGCTATGGTCTATGGTAAGAGGGGTCTTCCTGCTACGAAGCAGACCCTCAGTCGGTGGATAGTTGATGCCATTTTTATTGCTTACGAGTCCTCTGATCTCCCCTCGCCATTGGGGTTCAAGGCTCACTCTACTAGAGGTGTGGCGGCCTCCAAGGCCTTTCTAGCAGGTGTGTCTATGCAGGACATCTGCAACGCTGCGGGTTGGTCCACGTCCCTAACGTTCATCAGGTTCTATGGCCTAGATATGCGAGCCACTCCGGGCTCTTCTGTTCTCTCGCCCTAGCTTCCACAACTGGGCAGGGATTTGTAAGTCTGGCAGCGTGGGCATACTCGTTCCCTTAGCGTTTCGACACAGCTCGAGTTCCTGAAGGGGAACATCTCCAGGTTACGCATGTAACTATGGTTCCCCAAAGGGAACGAGACGCTGCATCTCAGGCCATACTTCCGGCATCCCTGCAAGCGCTTGCTTCATTCCTAGAAGCTAACGCCGGTTCCACCGCACGTGCTTTTATAGCTTCCTGCTCATTACGTCACCCGCCCGTGATGTCTCGCCCATCTATTGGACTGATTACACATGTGATTCAGAGTGTGGTCACGCTGAAGGTGTTCCCTTAGTGTTTCGACGCAGCGTCTCATTCCCTTCAGGGAACCATGGTTACATGCGTAACCTGGAGACGTTATTTTCCATGCTGCAATCCACTTTGTGACTGGAGCTTCATTTAACACTCACCATTGCCACCTGTATTTTTCATTGAACTGGCCTTCTCTCCATTCTCACAGACAAATTCACTGGTTTCTGTTTATTTATAAAACTCTTATTGGGAAAACCCTGTTATATTTACGGTCACTTCTTAATATATTATTCATAATACAAGTCGTAATCTGCGCTCTAGTAGTTTTATCAATTTCTGCAGACCTAAAGTCCGTACTTCCTTCAGTCGTTACTCTTTTCAGTTTTCTTAAAGACCTTAAAGCTGAGTTCATTCATTCCGCTCTCTTCCTTTAAACATTCAATTCAGCCAATAGTACAAGATAATTGTACTTGTTTTTAGTCATTTGCTTGTTCTTATATGTCATTGTCTAAAATTGTATTATTTGTAACTGTATAATGTCTTTATTGTTTTGTACCTGCTTTTTATGCTGCTTCTTGGCCAGTTCGTCATTGTAAATGAGAACTGGTTCTCAACTGACCTACCTGGATAAATAAAGGTTATAATTTGGGTATAAACATGGATAATGAAAAAAAAACAGAGTAAATCACCTTTTGAAAGTATTTTGACACTTTATGTATTGAGTAAATTATCTTTTTAAGACAGTAAATTACGTTATTTAGTTTAGTTGTTTAATTTTTTTTTTCCAGAATCATGGGAGAATTGTGATTTTAAACCAAAACAAATATATATATATATATATATATATATATATATATATAT
>NW_015636843.1:24177-37838 GCF_001515625.1 Sinocyclocheilus rhinocerous
TATATATATATACTGCTAACGGGGTTCAAGCACTTTAAGGCCTTTATGACATGGATGCTGTTAGGGTCTAGGCCAGGGGTCTCCAAATTCGGTTCTGGAGGGCCGGTGTCCTGCAGAGCTTCTCAAATTTGTCTTCTGAAACAAAAACTCTAACACTCTCACAATGGCCTCCTTTAAAGCTTTAAAAGAGATCTCAACAACATCACACACTGTGCTCAGATATTTCTCCTAGTCTAAAGACTCTGGTGGTCTCACATTTGTCTCCTTTAAAGTTTTAGAAGAGATCTCAATAACATCACGCACTGTGCTCAGATTTTTCTCCTTAGCTACAGACATGGGATCTCTCACATTTGTCTCTTTTAAAGCTTTAGAATAGTGAGAGCTCTCGAGTCTTTAAGTGTAGGATCAAAATCTGAGCACAGTGTGTGATGTTGTTGGGATCTCTTCTAAACTTCAGAGGAGACAAAAGTGAGAGATCCAGAGTCTCTAGCTAAAGAGAAAAATCTGAGCACAGTGTGTGATGGTGTTGATATCTCTTCTAAACTTTTGAGGAGACAAATGTGAGAGATCCAGAGTCTCTAGCTAAAGAGAAAAATCTGAGCACAGTGTGTGATGGTGTTGATATCTCTTCTAAACTTTTGAGGAGACAAATGTGAGAGATCCAGAGTCTCTAGCTAAAGAGAAATATCTGAGCACAGTGTGTAAAGTTGTTGAGATCTCTTCTAAACATGTAAAGGAGACTATTGTGAGAGTGTTAGAGTTTTGTCTCAGGAGACAAGTTTGAGAAGCAGGAGACTCAAGCTAAATTTCCATTCAATCTTAAGGTAAACTAATTTCTGTCTAGGAAAAATATTTGAAATGTTAAAGAGTTCTCTCTTTTTTATTATTATTTATCTTCCCTCTGGTTAGCTTCAATGTCATTTATCCACACCATTTAAATCAAAGACAATACATGCATTGTCATATTTGAAGTTGTTTTATATAGAAAATGTTTTATTGCACAATGATTTAACAGAGGAAACCATAACCTATATTTACATAAATGAAAAACTGGACTTTACAAAACAAAACAACAAAAAACAAACAACAACAACAAAAGGTTATTGCTTTTTTTTGTTAAAAAAGGTATCGCTCTTATACTAAACATCTTGCACTTGTAAGTCCTTTCTAGTGTGTTTGGAAAATGCGGTGTATATACAGTGATGGACATTGAACATAAATTTATACATTTAAACTAGTAACCCTTGATATTCTGAAATGTTCAATGCTATTTAAATGATAGTTTTATTATTTACAATATTAGTAAACGTTTAACATTTCTCCTCAAATAAAACTGAAGACATCTTAAGACAAAGCTGATATCTCAATGAGACATATAAGAGAATCACCCCTTAGTATCCTGAGCATAGAGTAATCTCTGTCAGAGCCATAGCCTTGTGGGCAATACATTGACGTGAAGACACAACTGTTCTTCAGGCAGCATGGGTTCGAATCCCAGCTAAAGGTACTTTCCTGCTCCTGTTCAGTTCTCACCTGTTCAGTCATTTCCTGTCTCCTACTGTCCTGACCATTAAAGATCAAAAACCCCATTGCAATAAAAAAAACAACCTCTGAGCAGTACAACATTTTTATAATCTTGCAAGAGATTACAGCAAGATAACAAAGAGAGCTTCCATGTTTCTCACACGTTTCTCTCCCATTGTCATTTTAGATTCCTTTCTTTCAGAACATTCTCATGTCTCATTTCTCATCTCATAAAATATTCCTATAATGGAGTCTTGATAGAGATTGCAGCAAGAAAATACAGAGATATTCTGTTTCTTCCACCACATTCTCAGTTTTGACTCTTTTTTTCAAATATTTCTCATGTCTCATTTGTGTCTACTTCAATTTCTCCTAAGGAATTTTAGGAGAAACATCTGAAATGCTGTTGATACTAAAAAGAGAGATATATGAGAATCTTATCTAAATCTCCTGAGTTTAGGAAGAGCAACAACTGAGCAATACATTTTTTCTATGGGTACTCACACATTTTGTTGCAGATATAAATATTTGAAATAAATGAAAGGTAACAAAATACTTTGTCTTCTTTTTTAAACAATTTATATATCATTTTCAGGTTTCACTGTAATCATAATGTGGCATAATTGCAAAAACTGATTTCTTAGTAGAAATTAAATGTTAAATGTTATAATAGTGATTTTATAATATCTAAATATGAGTCCAAAAGCAAAACCTGTGAAAAGTACTTTATTAATGAGTTGAATGAGCCCATTAGTGATCCTCTGCTGCCATCAAGTGGTTTTAATTGTAATTTCAGGGAACTTACCATATCTATTATAGTGCTAATTTTTGTCCTATCTCCATCTAAATTGCTTTTTTAGAATTATATGATGCATGAGTTTACATAGTTTCGTTAAGTTGTGAGTTTTCTTTTAGGATTTATAGGCTTTGGGAAGCACTAGGAAAAGACCATATATTAAATGACCCTGTTATAGCTGTCCAAATGCAAAGGTTCAACATTTTTTGATAAATATTTACTTCGAGACTCCAGACAATTGTACTGCACTGGTTTTATTGATGTTGAGTTAAAAACCTGGGACTAGTTTGCAAATGTAAGTTTTTTTATATTAATCTCAAATATAAAAAAAAAAGAAAACATTTTGATTGACAGCAGTGGTCCTAGAGGCAAATTTGTTCTATCATATGATATGAAGATCTAGTGTATGTGTGAATATATGTACATTTTCTGCAATTTGAGGTAATTTACCATAGAAATACTGTGTTTCTGAAGCCTTTTTAACCGTTATAGCACCACCTATGGTCCAATCTCTATAAAACAAATGTTTGTTTAGAATCATCTGATGCATGTGCTCACCCAGTTTCGTGAAGTTTTGAGTTTTCGTTTCGTTTGTATTTTGGGATCCCATTATAGCTACCCAAAGACTAAAATTCAACATTTCTTTTGATAATTATTGATCTAGAGAGTCCAGAGATTTGTAGTGCAGTGGTTTTATTGAGTTTGAGCGAAAAACCTAGGACTAGTTCACTAAAGTAGGTTTTTAACATAATTGAGCATATTTAAGGAACGCTTTGATTGACAGCAGTGGTGGCAAAGTTGCTCAGTATGAGGATATCTATCAAATGATATGAATATTGTGCGGGTGTGTGAAACACCACATGATTACAGAGGCATAAATCTCGTTAACTAGAGGATGATTTCTTTCAAAATTTCTACAGACCATTAGGGCCATGAGCATAGGCGTCGCTAGGCCATTTTTAGGGGGGCTTTAGCCCCACTAAAATTACTACTCAGCCCCCCTAAAAATTTTGTGATTAGCTCTATAAAGTGTACACGAATTTGTGATCGCTTCAGTCCCAAGAACATCGTATAGTCGTTTAATAGTGGTCTAATTGATGACTAGTCTATTCTTGGGCTATGATTAGACGTCTATTAAATTTTCACTGACAGCCCAAATTTAGCCTTGTTTTAGCCTATATAAAATTTTGTTGGTTTTTCAATATCAAATGAAACCGGCGCAGACTTCGGCTCCTCCTCGCCTTTCAGCGCATTCTTCAATCTGCAGACCACGGCGGTGCAGAGCGAGAAACAGAGGACAAGGTGTGTGCTTATCAATAGATTCTGCATCTGTGCAGTTTTTTTGTCATAAATACAGTTTACAGAATTTCATGAGGGAGCAATCGGTTGTCCATCTACTGTAAGGTTTTCGCTGCGTTCACCCCTCATCACACCACAGCTGTTTCCTCCAGCGAAAATGTAGCCTAGCCCTTAACACATATGAACGCATACTTTATAAAACGATCATGTTGCTATTTTCATTTGAAAATGTAACTTTAAATATAAAATATATTACAGTGCATGTGGCATTAACTACCATACAGTCATGCACAGAAATGATTAAAGACACTGATTGACACTGATAATTTTGTTTTTGTTTTTTACGTTTTGAAAGTGAATCAGCACCCACATAGTTTAATCCATTGTCCAGCCTCATAGCTGTTGTTTATATTACTAATATGGATAATGAAAGTTATGTGTTGTTTTCTAGTTAATTTTTTTTTTCTGTTTGTATTTGAGCATAGAAAGAGGTTTGTAGGAAACAGTTAAATTTTGTGTTTGTACAGTAAAACAGGTGTGTGTGTGTGATCAGGAAGACTTAATACTTTCTCTTAGTTGTCTTAGTTGTCTAATTGTCTTAGTACTCATATAGTAGCTTTACCCTAATAGTCAAACATTTTATTTTATTTTATTTTATTTATGTATTATTATTTTTTATTATTATACCCTCACTGGGGGCTGAGCCCCCCTAAAATGAAAATCCTAGAATCACCCCTGGCCATGAGTCAAACATGCCCACTGAGTTTCTTTCCGATCGGCCTCCATTAACCTTATCTAATAGGTGCTCAAAATTCATTGGCCGATGGCGGCCATTTTTTTTTAGATATGCAAATGTCCTCATAGACACATATGGTGCATTGGACAAAGACACTGCATACCAAGTTTCAAATTGATTGGACCAACAGTTGCATAGTTATAGCCATTTTTAAGCCACCAACGCCACCATCTGGCCAAGCTTCGCAGTTTTTTTATTTGACCAAAAAATGAGCTCATACACATCTGTACCAAGTTTGGTGAAGATATCTCATTCTGTTCAAGAGTTATAGCCATTTTGGTAAAAGTGGCCCCTCCCCTTTCAAATGTTTTGGTGTCCTTTTGCGACGGTGAGCTGAAAGTTCAACTTTTTTGATAATTATTGATATGTACTATCCAGAAAATCTTTCTGCACTGGTTTCGTTCTGATCGGTCGAAAAACCTAGGACTAGTTTGCATAAGTAGGTTTTTCAAAAAATCCAAATACCCAAAGGAGTTATGAGCGATTTCGTACTCTTGCGAGCTGCAGATGGTGTGAGTACTACCATCCCTCCAAGTTTCAAGTCTCTACAACTTACGGTTTGGTCTGCCAGATCAGTTTTAGGTGGAGATTGCTGATCCTTGGCCATTCTTACAATTACAATAGGGTTTCAGAGCTACACGCTTGAACCTAGGGCTGAACCTAGGGCTTGAACCTAGGGCTTGAACCTATGGGCAAAAATTCCTATCTCGGTATTTTTTGTCCGATTTGCGATATACGGTATATATCTTGGTATTTTCGTTTTTGTATTTGTATTTTAAAAATCTGTATTTAATATATATGTATTTCACTGTTGTCCAATGTTGTCCAAAAAAACAATACATATTAAAGGCTATGGGGGAAAAAAGTGAATGTAACCATGTAAGCCTTTATATTATGTGCAAAAAAGGGTTAAAATCACATTGCAATCTAAAAACATTAGATTGCAATCAATCACATTGCAATCCAAAAAAGTTGAATGGTGAATGTACAGCGCTCTCTCCCACCTTCAATACCACGACTGAGGTGCCCTTGAGCAAGTCACCGAACCACCAACTGCTCCCCGGGCGCCGCAGCAAAAAAAAATGGCTGCCCACTGCTCCGGGTGTGTGTTCACGGTGTGTGTGTTCACTGCTGTGTGTGTGCATTTTGGATGGGTTAAATGCAGAGCACTAATTCCAAGTATGGGTCACCATACTTGGCCACATGTCACTTCACTTTGACTGACAGCAATGGTTCTTGAGGCAAAGTTGTGCATTATGAGGAGGTCTATCGAATGATATGCATATTGTGTGGATGTGTGAAACACCACATGATTACAGAGGCATAAATCTCGTTAACTAGAGGATGATTTCTTTCAAAATTTCTACAGACCATTAGGGCCATGAGCATAGGCGTCGCTAGGCCATTTTTAGGGGGGCTTTAGCCCCACTAAAATTACTACTCAGCCCCCCTAAAAATTTTGTGATTAGCTCTATAAAGTGTACACGAATTTGTGATCGCTTCAGTCCCAAGAACATCGTATAGTCGTTTAATAGTGGTCTAATTGATGACTAGTCTATTCTTGGGCTATGATTAGACGTCTATTAAATTTTCACTGACAGCCCAAATTTAGCCTTGTTTTAGCCTATATAAAATTTTGTTGGTTTTTCAATATCAAATGAAACCGGCGCAGACTTCGGCTCCTCCTCGCCTTTCAGCGCATTCTTCAATCTGCAGACCACGGCGGTGCAGAGCGAGAAACAGAGGACAAGGTGTGTGCTTATCAATAGATTCTGCATCTGTGCAGTTTTTTTGTCATAAATACAGTTTACAGAATTTCATGAGGGAGCAATCGGTTGTCCATCTACTGTAAGGTTTTCGCTGCGTTCACCCCTCATCACACCACAGCTGTTTCCTCCAGCGAAAATGTAGCCTAGCCCTTAACACATATGAACGCATACTTTATAAAACGATCATGTTGCTATTTTCATTTGAAAATGTAACTTTAAATATAAAATATATTACAGTGCATGTGGCATTAACTACCATACAGTCATGCACAGAAATGATTAAAGACACTGATTGACACTGATAATTTTGTTTTTGTTTTTTACGTTTTGAAAGTGAATCAGCACCCACATAGTTTAATCCATTGTCCAGCCTCATAGCTGTTGTTTATATTACTAATATGGATAATGAAAGTTATGTGTTGTTTTCTAGTTAATTTTTTTTTTCTGTTTGTATTTGAGCATAGAAAAAGGTTTGTAGGAAACAGTTAAATTTTGTGTTTGTACAGTAAAACAGGTGTGTGTGTGTGATCAGGAAGACTTAATACTTTCTCTTAGTTGTCTTAGTTGTCTAATTGTCTTAGTACTCATATAGTAGCTTTACCCTAATAGTCAAACATTTTATTTTATTTTATTTTATTTATGTATTATTATTTTTTATTATTATACCCTCACTGGGGGCTGAGCCCCCCTAAAATGAAAATCCTAGAATCACCCCTGGCCATGAGTCAAACATGCCCACTGAGTTTCTTTCCGATCGGCCTCCATTAACCTTATCTAATAGGTGCTCAAAATTCATTGGCCGATGGCGGCCATTTTTTTTTAGATATGCAAATGTCCTCATAGACACATATGGTGCATTGGACAAAGACACTGCATACCAAGTTTCAAATTGATTGGACCAACAGTTGCATAGTTATAGCCATTTTTAAGCCACCAACGCCACCATCTGGCCAAGCTTCGCAGTTTTTTTATTTGACCAAAAAATGAGCTCATACACATCTGTACCAAGTTTGGTGAAGATATCTCATTCTGTTCAAGAGTTATAGCCATTTTGGTAAAAGTGGCCCCTCCCCTTTCAAATGTTTTGGTGTCCTTTTGCGACGGTGAGCTGAAAGTTCAACTTTTTTGATAATTATTGATATGTACTATCCAGAAAATCTTTCTGCACTGGTTTCGTTCTGATCGGTCGAAAAACCTAGGACTAGTTTGCATAAGTAGGTTTTTCAAAAAATCCAAATACCCAAAGGAGTTATGAGCGATTTCGTACTCTTGCGAGCTGCAGATGGTGTGAGTACTACCATCCCTCCAAGTTTCAAGTCTCTACAACTTACGGTTTGGTCTGCCAGATCAGTTTTAGGTGGAGATTGCTGATCCTTGGCCATTCTTACAATTACAATAGGGTTTCAGAGCTACACGCTTGAACCTAGGGCTGAACCTAGGGCTTGAACCTAGGGCTTGAACCTATGGGCAAAAATTCCTATCTCGGTATTTTTTGTCCGATTTGCGATATACGGTATATATCTTGGTATTTTCGTTTTTGTATTTGTATTTTAAAAATCTGTATTTAATATATATGTATTTCACTGTTGTCCAATGTTGTCCAAAAAAACAATACATATTAAAGGCTATGGGGGAAAAAAGTGAATGTAACCATGTAAGCCTTTATATTATGTGCAAAAAAGGGTTAAAATCACATTGCAATCTAAAAACATTAGATTGCAATCAATCACATTGCAATCCAAAAAAGTTGAATGGTGAATGTACAGCGCTCTCTCCCACCTTCAATACCACGACTGAGGTGCCCTTGAGCAAGGCACCGAACCACCAACTGCTCCCCGGGCGCCGCAGCAAAAAAAAATGGCTGCCCACTGCTCCGGGTGTGTGTTCACGGTGTGTGTGTTCACTGCTGTGTGTGTGCATTTTGGATGGGTTAAATGCAGAGCACTAATTCCAAGTATGGGTAACCATACTTGGCCACATGTCACATGTCACGTCACTTAACCCTGCCTGTCATGAACCTGGAAACCATAAATTAACTCTATATTTGCCCCATTACTTCTGTCGTTGCCAAAGAGACCCCTAGTGAACAGTCTATCTATCCAGTTTCCGTCAATGAGCGTGACTCTGAATTATCTGTCTGTCCAGCTTCAATCACTGAACTGTCTGCCAATCTAGTGTCACTCAATGCATCCCACTGTGAACTGTCTGTTGGTTTAAATTCTACAGTCTGTCTTGTTTCAACTGAGTCTGACTACGAATTGTCTGCCTGTTTAATGTCACTTATTGAAATGTTTACCCGTCCAGTTTCAAACAATGCACCCGGTCTTGATCTGTCTGCCAGTCCACAACTCCCACATGTACCTAATTCTGGATTATCTGTATGTCCTGTTACAGTCCATGAGTCTAATATTGAACTGTCTATCTGTCCAGTCACTCTTGAGTTTACTACCCTGTCTGTCACAGCCCAAAAACCCACCTTTGAACCCTTAAACTTGCCTGTCATGAGACCAGAGACTATAAAGGCACTCCGTGTCTGTCCCTTTAACCCTGTCACTGCCATAGAGAACATTGATGAACTTCTTGTGTTCCCTGCCTCGGTCCCTGGGACCATGAATGCACTGCCTGTGTTGTCTGTCTCTGCTTTCCCTAGGCCCCAGTCTACCAGGCCGGAGCTGACAGAGCAGAAGACCACAACGGAGCAGATGGGACAGAAGCCCACTAGGGCGGAGCAGACGGGGCAGAGGCCCAACAGGGCAGAGCAGGCGGAGCAGACGCCCGCCAGGGTGGAGCAGAATTGCTCCGCCGTGGAGGTCTTTTGCTCTGCCCTGGTGGGCTTCTACTCTGTCTGCTCCACCCTGGTGGGCTTCTGTCCCGTCTGCTCCGCCCTGGTGGGTTCCTGCTCTGTCTGCTCCGCCGTGGAGGTCTTCTGCTCCACCCTGGTGGGCTTCTGCTCCGCCTGCTCTGCCCTGTTGGGCCTCTGCCCCGTCTGCTCCGCCCTAGTGGGCTTCTGTCCCATCTGCTCCGTTGTGGTCTTCTGCTCTGTCTGCTCTGGCCTGGTGGTCTTCTGTCCTGCTCTGGTGGTTTTATGCTCTGCCATGGGGGTATCCAGATCAGATGGTCACTGTAGCCACCCAGATCCAGTCCATATCTAGACCAGATGGTGGATCAGCCACCTAGAGACGACCTCTACAGCCCTGAATGTCAGCAGAGACCATGTCAATTAGATGTGCCCCAGAGACAGATCCCCTTGCGAAGACCTCATCACCTCAACGACCAACGGCACAAGACCATGGGAACCAGACAAGTCCTCTGCACCTGTGCTGCAGTCAGGAATTTAACCATGCCATGCTGGTTTCGTCTGGCCAGAGGAGAACTGGCCCCCCGACTGAGCCTGGTTTCTCCCAAGGTTTTTCTCCATTTCTGTCACCGATGGAGTTTTGGTTCCTTACCACTGTTGCCTTTGACTTTCTTAGTTGGGGACGCTTGACTGATTGCACAGACATTATTGGAAGAGAGCTGAACTGGATGATGACATCACTGAATCATCAATGAACTGACTTTAGCTGGAAAAATTACTCTTTGTTGTTGTCTTCTTGCATTATTGACAAAATATTTTCCTGTTTCACACTAAAGCTGCTTTGACACAACCAGTATTGTATAAAGCGCTATACAAATAAAGAAAAAAGAAAAAAAACTAATTAAACACACCTGATCTAACAAGTCCTTCAGGCTTATTTGAAAACGACATGGTATGTGTGTTGGAGCAGGGTTGGAACAAAACTCTGCAGGGCTCCAGCCCTCCAGGAATTGAGTTTGACACCCCTGACCTATATGGTTCAAGTTCATAGATATGGGGATCTCAATGTGGCTTCATGTTCAAATTGTTGAATTTTACCCATTTTCAGTGGTCAAAAAGCAAATGTGGGTTCCTTTGCATACAGATGATACTTATTGTATTTAAAGGGGAACGTCTTGGCTAAAGCAGAGGTGTCCGAACCTGTTCCTGGAGGGCCACTGTCCTGCAGTTTAGCTCTAACCCTGATTAAACACACCTGAACCAACTAATCAAGGTCTTCAGACTGACCAGAAACTTCCGTACAAGTGTGTTGGAGCTGGTTTGAGCTAAAACATGCAGAACGTTGGCCCTCCAGGAGCAGGATTGGACACCCCTAGTCTAAAGAATGATGTTGAAACTACAAATGTAGTTTGTTTTCCTCTATCAAAACAAACTGCCTGTCTAGGTGCCAAAAATACACTGAAATGGTAAATTTGAGGCACTATAACTTGCTCTCAGTTTATTCATAAGATTATACATATAATTCACTTTCAGTGATATTTAGAAGAAGAGATTTTGTTCATTTTAACAGCTTCTGATGCTACCAAGAGTTTAAATATGCTGTATTATATGTTTCAAACATGTTTCATGCCTCTTAGGGCAGTGTGGTTGTTCTCACACACTGAAGGGGCAAATTTGGGGAATCACTGTTAGTACCTCAAACTTTTAAACATTTAAGGGCTTTCAAACTTAAAATAGTTAACCCTGGGTCATTCTAAAACTCAGATAAATAGGATCCTGGTTTACATTACACCGCTCATACCTGTGCATTAAGTCTGGAGTGTAAATGCAAACATAGATCTGCCACTTGTTCTATCCAATGTGTATTATGTTATTTTAATAGGAAGATTGCACTTTTGGTATAATTCAATAATAGATACATTTTTAAATAATTAATAATTAATTGTATCACTTTAGTTTTACTCAGTATGAAGCACTGAGAACTGCCTTTTATGTAGTTTATATAATATAGCCTATTTATGTTTGAAAACAAGCAACACATTTGTTACTGAAGAATTTCATACAGTGTTATTAATAAAACTGTTTTTAATTCAGTTATATTTTGAGGCTGCTTATTTGTTACTTATGGTATTGCATCGATACTGAGGTATTACATTAGGCATTCCCCATTGTGTCAACTCCAAGCACTGCGTCTTTTCTTCCCGTTCTCAGGGAACCATTGTTTACAGTCATATCCTAGACATTTTTCATAATGAGACAGTGTCAGACTGTACATTCCTAAACCAGGGCTCCAGACTGCGACCATTTTTTCACCCGGTGCAACTAAATTTTGTGAGCGGTCGCACTGGCGCGATCACCACATTGCCCAACTCATAAGCGCTGCGATTTCTGTTGCATATGAGAAACATCAAACGGAAACGGAAACAAATGCATAATGAAACCGCTCTACTCGTTTGAGCTGCGCAGTACGGACAGTTTATCAGCTCAGACCAATAATTGAACAAAGCGCAAGAAAACTGGTCCGAGCTCAGAACAGGTTTTGGGACGGGAACCAGTGTTGATCTCGCGACACTGTTACAGCACAGCGCTGCGAGATCCAGAGAGAAGCGCTTGAACTCTGAGATATAGCATAACTCTATATATAGTGAACTCTGAGATATATTGCATATCATTGCTCTTTTGTTGATTTTGATTGCTTCCATTGTCCTCATTTGAAAGTCGCTTTGGATAAAAGTGTCTGCTAAATGTCTAAATGTAACTTGCCGCAAATTAATAATTCTGCACATAATTCTATTATTAACAGATCAGACAGCTCTGACATAGAAAACCAGAAGTAATAATGCTAATACCATGGTGTTGTTGTGGCAGAAATAGTCCAATGTTATTACATTATTCATTTCAGGGTTTGTACAACCTTTTGAGAGAAATTCAAGCACTTTTCAATAACTTTCAAGTATTCCACATAACTATTTTCAGCACTTTAAAGCTCTAAAATAAATGTTATTTTTAATGGGATAACAAAATATACTAATATAAAATTAAAACACTAATTTAAATTTAAAGAATACATAAAATTACCATTATAACTAGTAGATATGGCAGCAAAGGGGCACTTATTGGCTTATTAGTCATTAATTTCCACTTTTTGCTTTATATTTTGAATTATAAAATCACTATTATAAAATATCAAATCATCAAGAAATCAAATTGTCAAAATTTTGCACTTTTTTGTGTATGAAGTCACAAAATGTAATTGTTAATAAAAGTAAACTTTGCATGCTTCCCAACTCAAGCTCAGTGCTTTACTGTCAAACGTGTTTTACCCAAAGAAATAAACATGTAATATTATTAGTAACTGCACTTATTAAAGCAAAACAATAGTAATTTTCTGATTAAATTATCTTTATTTTTAATACCCCACAACCTGGCTGGTGCCACTGCTCACAAATGTTAGTCTGGAGCCCTGTGTCATGTTCCTCTGAAATTAAAAGAATACTGCACATTGTAATTTCTATGAGTCAGGGATGCAAAGTCATCATGGGTGAAAAAGGTGACAAAGAAGAGCACCCCTCCCCCCTCCCCCATTAGCTCAGTTGCCATTTCAACTCCCTAGTTTTTCTCATTTCTTGCTTTTGGATTTATTATAAAATGACTATGAAGTATAGCAAGTGCAGGAAGTCACAAAGTTTCATGTCATTTAGAAATAAATAAATAAGCCCAGACACCAACAGCCTAGTAGGGTTAATTATTTAAATACTTAACTAGTTAACTACAAATTAAATTAATTATTAATGGTATAATAATGAAATAATGCATTCAACATTTTGGCTTTTTTAGATTTAAAAACTAAATTTTTCAAACATTGCCTAAAAAAGGACACATCAAAAAAAGAGCTTTAAGTTATCTTTACCTGTATGTTTCGTGGTTAAAGTTAACCTTTTCAACATGTTTCCGTGTTATTTTTGCTCAGTAATGGCATGGACACAATGTTGTCTGGGGGTTTGGCAAAAGGAGAGTGGGACGGTGGGCGGTGCTCGGGGTGGTGACTGAAGGCGGTGACTGTGTAGTTCTGATGTCAACTTTTTATGGAAGTCACAAGGGTTCGTGAAAAATCACAGCTACTTTATGCAGGCTGTGTGCATTTTACTGTGGCCTGACTGTTTTGAAACTTATATGGTAGTTAAATAGCCCCTAGACCTCAGTTATTGTGAAAAAAAGTCAGGAAATTTCAGTTTTGGCAATATGGGGCCTTTAAATGATAAGCTGTTTCCTCTAAAAAGATGTTTATTCAGCGTGTTATAATGAGAGGATTCGTGAGCACGCGCATTTCAGCACTGCACTCCTGACTGGCCATTGCGTTCCAGAAATCAACATCGCTCAACGCAGCAAACAGTTTATAGCCTAAATAGAAACTCTGCCTACACTTGTGCCTGTTAATCGTTTTTATTTTATATTAGTTCTTGTTGCTTTTGTGCAATAGATTAATAACAATTTATTTGTTTTAGATAGTTTATGTTTAGATATTTCTATTCCGCACACATGAGTCTCTACCCGCCCGCACCCGCACTCGCACTCGCCCATCAAGTGTTGTCCCACGCCTCACTCTGTTGCGTTGGGTCCCGCGATCGTGCAGGTCTCTACTCGGAAGGTGCCTGTTATAATGTTATGATCGAGGCTCTG
>NW_015636843.1:37907-42379 GCF_001515625.1 Sinocyclocheilus rhinocerous
GATCAGGTCTCTAATCCACTGGCACTGGACTCGACAATGCTTGTGCTACACCCTTTTTACAATCTAGATGATAAAACACTGCATTCTGTCAGCAATGTAACGTGGCAGTAATGTATAGAGACCTCGGCTTGTAACTATACTCTAATTACTATTTTGAAAATTATAACGTGTTAAATTACTCCGTTACTAAAAAAAAGTAATCAAATTACAGTAACGCGTTACTAAGTAATGTGTTACTGCCCAACACTGTTTGTGACATCAGAATAAAATATATTAATATAATAATGTATGTATAAAACTAAATTGCAATAATTGCAACAATAATCCCTTAAATATTTTTGTTTCTAATTTCATTTAACATTTTCATTTCATTGACAGTTTTATTAAACATGGACCTTTACTTTCATTAAAAAGGCTTCTTTCTGCTATTATAGGCTCATTTTGTAATTGTAAGCTATTAATTTAAATTATAGACAAGTGCAAACTGGGTGGCGTGGGTGCTTAATGCAAATGTACTTGGCCACATTTAAAAAATCAGGCGATTATGTTCGCCCATCTATGCAAAGGTATATTTATGTATAGAGACAAAAAAATGAGGTTAATCACTGTCTGTCACATCAGTTTATAGTAATCGTGTATATTTGCTTAGACACTGATATGGTACACCACAAAAAAAATTGCAGACAAAAAACTTATTGCAGATGAGCAAACACTCTAAAAAAAAAAACGTCTTGCAGACATCAAATAGACATCTCCGTGATGTACGTGTGCTATCAGGGTATGCAAAAAATCTATGCATTGTTTTCCCTCAAAGCCTCATAAAGCACCTAATAGGGCTTGAACAACATCAAGCTACTTCCGATTTAATACCGGTACAGACATGCCTGTTCGGCCAGAGTCGCCTTGAAGTCGTGCATGTTTGGATGCGCAAAGTTATAAAAAATTGCGTGCACACAGCCATGTGAAATGGGGCCTCGCGCACTCAATGTACACTCCACGATGACGTAATTTTCGCCGCGCGCATCTTTGCGCTCATGCGGATGCGGCGCAGAGCAAGGTGATTTGTATGGGAAGCCAAACAACCCAAATGTGGGACGAAACAGCGCGGTATTAAAGTGTTCGCGCCGCGCTGACCTGTCAAAGGCGCGGCTCAATGGACCGAGCTGCGCGACCGACTCGACAGCGCAGAGAGGACCTGTTTATTAGCACCACCGAACTGACAGCGCGGCGCTGATCAGTTACAACAGCGCAGCGCGAACATTACTCTTCTTCTTCTTTTGTTTGGCTTCCCATAGATTTGAGCCTGTGGGGACGTTGAGCCACCCCTTGTTTCTAGGCAACCTTAAACAAAATTGGTGATGTGACCACAAATATATGAATAGTCATCCATTTTACTCACCCTGTGATGGAGAGAGGCCCATGGAAAAATTGGTAACTACATTTAAGTTCAAAAAACAGTTTTTTGATGTTCAAAGTGATTTTTTTTTTATGTTCAAGGACTGGTGCTTCTTGTAATCTGAACAATTACAGACAAATCTGAAAAAATATCACGTGTGTTTGTGCTTTAGAAAGTTATAATATGAGGCTATACTGTTAGCATGATGTTAGCTTTAAACTGCTGGATAATACAAGTTTGTTAAAATGATAGGAGCCTGCTCATGCGGTACTTTGATGTCATACCTGCGCAGCGCCGCTTCAAGTCGAAGGGGCCGTTCACATGTCCCGTCTTTTGCGTGCTTAAGTCAAATCAGTCATATCAGTTGGCATGGCTAAAGAAGTATTAGGTGTGTTCGACTTGAAGTGGCGCTGTACAGACCAATCGGTGTATGACATCAAAGTACCACATGAGTGATTCGAAAGCATATGGAACCACCTGCTCTCTAATCACTTTCCGGTAACCTTGATGTCATACACTGATCGGTCATCACAGTGCCGATTTAAATCGAACAAATAAGTGTGTTCACACTTATAGTACACACACATATATTATGTAAACACAAACTTTTATTTTGGAAGCAATTCAATGTGATTCATCTATTTTACAGCCCTAATTACTATTGTAAAGAAATCAAATATTTAAGAAAAAATATTTTATAATATTTTTTTACACAACTGTAAACTGTAAAGTTTACAATATATATGTCTTAATGTATTCTTTTTAAAACTTTAAACCACCAAACTTTTATTTTGGCAGAAATAAACTCACTCTGAAACAAGCAGCACATATATGGCTTAGCGAAATCTCAATATGGCTTAGTGGGATCAATAAATCGCAAAGGCTGCCATCTCCACCCCTAAACCAACCAATCTCTCTAGATGTGGATCCAACCACGCCCCCTGGATCTTGTGTTCTAAAGTGAGGGGCTACTGCAACAGTCTGCCGTTTTAAATCCTCAAACTAATTCATAAACATGGAAAAATGTTTTGAAAGTGATTATGGGGGAGGGGGGATTTTTGTTGCTCTACTTCACTCATAAGGGCTTTTCACACTTGAAATAGTTAACCCTGGGTCATTCTAAACCCTAGGTAAACAGAATCCTGGGTTATCTTTCTTCACATTTCACACTGCTCATAATTTACCCGGGGTTAACTGTTAATTCTGGGTATTCATAAGATAACATTTCACACTGTAAATAACCCTGGTTAACATTCTTAAAGGCAGGGTATGTGATTTTTCAAAAACACTTTAGAAAACTGATTCGGGCCGAATCGCAAAACAAACTTGTAGCCAATCAGCAATAAGGGGCGTGTCTACTCGTGATGTGGAGGAGAGAGCTTTTGCAATGTCAGTGTCATTGATTGGACTAAGGCAGCATGTGACCTGTTTAGTGTTTACATAACAGCTTGAGAATCGTACTGTCAACTTTTTCTCAAATTGACTTTTTGGTGGACTATAAAGAATTAGCCTAAACAGTTTCTTCTTCACTCCAATTCACAAGTTTTCCACTATTTGACATTTCCCCTCAAATGCTTTTTAGTTAATAAAGCTTCAGGTACTATTAACGCTTTAGTTACTAAAGCAATATCAGGTAACGCTTTAGATTACAACCCGCAACGTACTGCATAAGTAAACAGAATTTACAGTGTAACCTTTTTGTAATTATAGTGTACCTATTCAGTACCTCTGTGTAGGTATAAGGGAATAATATGCTAAGTTTGGGAAATAAAGGGGTAATAATCTGTAAAATTACAAATTATTTCTACTGTAAGTATTTTGAAACTAAGGAGTACCTATTCTAATATTACATGGTATGTATGACCTAACAACAATCTTATATCTGCAAGCGATTTAGCAAAAACATACACTGTGTACTTTTTTATAGTCTATGTAAAGCACGCTGGTAATTGATTCAATACAAACGCTCGGTTGAGACTGTTGGGTTAGGAACCTGGCTTGATTTGACCCAATTTGGGTTGATATCAGTAATAAGTAACCCGAAGGTGCTGGGTTAGGAATGTGGAGGACGTGAAAGAGAGCATGCTGCAAGTCACGCGAGTTCATACGTGAACGGTTCTGTGTGCGACGAAATCCGTGACTGCGGTGCTTAAGACGGGAACATGTGTGGAAAATAGGAGAAAACTAATCGAAGTGCAGACGAGGGACAAACTGTCTGGAGTGTTGTTCCTTTAAAACTGCAGCAGTGAATGTGGTGAGTGTGAACTGGAAACAGAATGGTGCTCGAAACGATCGAGTCGGTGTTTGCGGCGCTCATGACAGGAATATGTGTCGAAAATACAAGAAAACTAATCGAAGCGAAGAGGAGAGAGATTTTTGATACTGACTGGAATGTGTTCTTTTAAAACTGGAGGGTTTTGTCCGAGTATGTTCTCACAACGTTGCGCGACTGGTGAGTGGTAAAACTGGGAACTGTGAACTAGTCAAAATGGTGCTTGAGGACGTGGATCAAAACGGTAAAATCAAAGACAGTAAAATCCTGTCAGTTCGCTATAATACACAGTTTAATCTTGACTTTCAGTGTTTATTACTGTGTTTATTGGCGTGATGGTTTGGTCATAATAGTTTAACTACGTCAGTGGGTGAAAAACATGAACAAATTGAACAAAATATATCCTTAAACAAGCTTTTCAAAATAATTTGGTTTAACTGTATAATCTGTATAAGTATGGAGTTGCTTTGCTTTTTTCCGAACTGGTGTAATAAATTTTAATCTTTTATTAGGCTATCTGTTGCCTGTGTTGTTACTCGTCATATTGTGTGTGATTTTAATTTTAAAACCCATTTTTTGGTTAATTTAACCCAGCAGTAGGCCTATAGTAAATTGCAAACAATATTTGAATTAAATAAAACAGTCCACCATGTTTATTGATACATACCTGATATATAATGTATGTATGTATGACCTAATGTATAAACAATCGTTTCAGAGCAATTTGTTGTAGCCACTTACCCTGTAACGACGTGGAACAAGGGGGGAACAAAGCACCACTTTAATTTACAGCCCGCAAATATT
>NW_015636843.1:42510-51427 GCF_001515625.1 Sinocyclocheilus rhinocerous
TCTTAAACAAGCTTTTCAAAAGAATTTGGTTTAACTGTATAAGCTGTATAAGTATGGAGTTGCTTTGCTTTTTTCTGAAGTGGTGTAATAAATTTTAATCTTTTATTAGGCTATCTGTTGCCTGTGTTGTTACTCGTCATATTGTGTGTGATTTTAATTTTAAAAACCATTTTGGGTTCATTTAACCCAGCAGTAGGCCTATAGTAAATTTCAAACAATATTTGAATTAAATAAAACAGTCCAAATTGAACCTGATGGTATATCATGCAAAGTCATTTGGTGATAGTGCTGTTGAAAAGTTGCTGGTGTGAAGTTGCTGATATCGACGAATAAGCTTTCATAAGGTAAGTAGACTCGTGAATTATAAATCATAGCAGAAACTCATTAACTAATTTCACTAGATGTCCAGTTTTGTTGTCCAGTAATCTCCATCATGTATCCTTTAATAATAGAATATGTACCCCCATGGTTAAAAAATACCTATAGGCCTATAATAAAATACTAATATAAAATTATAGAAAGTATATCATCTTTCTAAATCATTCCCAAATATAAGATTGGTGTTTAGGCCATACGTACCATGTAATATTCAAATAGGTACCCCTTAGTTTCAAAATACTTACAGTATAAATGATTTTTAATTTTACAGGTTGTTACCCCTTTATTCCGGAAACGTCGCATATTATTCCCCTACTTACACGGAGGTACTGAATAGGTACACTATAATTACAAAAAAGTTACACTGTAACTTCAGTTTACTTACGCAGTTCTTTGCAGATTGCATATCTGGTTGTTACCCCCCTATTACCCAAATGTAATACATTGTTCCCTTATCACAGTCCACCATGTTTATTGATATATTACCTTATATATAATGTATGTATGTATGACCTACTGTATAAACAATTGTTTCCGTAAATTCAGTATACTTACATAGTTCTTTGCGGGTTGTGATCTAAAGCGTTACCCAATATGACACTTCCAATCGTGCTGTTGGTCTAAATAACAGCACTAACATGCTAAATAACAGCATGCTTTTTACAGCCAAATTACAGCCATGATAATATTCAGTACAAGAGCACTCAGGAGTGAGAATTTGCTTAAATAAACAGTTCCAATACAGCTGAAACTGTGTGAAGTGATGTGTAAAGCCTAATTGTGTGAAATAAATTCTAAATATAAGAAGAGGAATAAGAGTGTTTCTGCATTCTAGGGTAAAATCATGACCCACATTTTATTAAAAAGATAAACAGAGCCACACTAGCCATGCAGTTAACACACTCTTTAAATATATAATACACAGCTAAAGCTAACCAGCTAGTAGGAAGGTGTCGTATGCAATACGACTTACTGCCCAAAGACAAAGGGCGGCGGGGGAGAATTATGAAAACATTTGTATAATCACAAAATCACAGTCTTAACTATTCCTATTGCCAGGCGCGGTTCTGATGGGAGTGATCGAGCCTTACAAAGCGACGCAAACCCCACCACGATGTTTCAAAGCACTAACTAGCAGAGAAGGAGAAAGGGAAGCCGCGCAGACCTGAAACAGCACAGTTTGACTCGTATTTTCCAGGAAATGCTTCGTTTCCTACCTCCGGTTCCGTCCGAGTTTTCGTTTAAACTGCCTGAAGATTCATGATGACTGCCCACACAGCCACCCATGGATGTTTTCATGCGCCTCTTCCCCCCTTGGACCCGCTCTGTTTCGGTTTCCCCCCGTCCTCTCTCTCTCAGCAAGGATATAGATTGACAGGGCGCGGGCATTAGCTGGAGAGAGGCGGGGTGGGTATATGCACACTCGGCTGTGAGCTGCCTGTTCACAAAGCAACCGGAACGCGCATTTATGAGGTTTCAAAATGCTTTTCTAGGTAGGCAGTTCACTATGTTTTGAGATGCGGCATCTCTAGTACACACACTGGCAAAGGATTTGAATATGATGAACAAACATAGAATAAAGTGCCTTTTGAATAGAATATAGGCTATTTTTTAATGTCAAAAAGTGATGGAGTGTACCCAGCAAGCAATTTTGCGTTTAAAAGACGTCTAAACACAGCCCAGACGTCTAGACTAAAACAAGGCTAAATTTGGGCTGTCAGTGAACATTTCATAGACGTCTAATCATAGCCCAGAATAGACTAGTCATCAATTAGACCGCTATTAAACGACTACATATATAGCCTAGGTCTAATAGATGGTGAATATATAGGCTAAAATATTCAAATTGTGTTTGATTAATGTGGCAAGATTTGTAGGCTTTACCTGTCCAGCATCCTTCTGGCACTGTCTTTGAGGTTTCTTCCTTCAACTCTGCACAACTTTGACACCTGAATAACACATGCCAATGTCAGGCGGGTAGTATTATATGCATCCCTGTACGCGTGTTTACCAACCTTAAACACTGATGCCCACTGACCTGCAAGTTTTCCATCACTAACCCTTTAAAACTCTTTATTCCAACAGTTTAAGTTTTTCCCTATTAGTGCCCCCCACAATCTGTCTCTGCCTCCAAAAATGTACATGGAATAATAAATTCACCCCCTACCATTTTATTACATTATGTTTTCTGTTTGTACTGTTTAGGTTTTAATGCTGCATTGCACATCTAAGCTATTTGCCCTTCTTGTAAGAACCAGGTATAGTTCTATTATTTTGTACACATTTTTTGTGTTAATTGTGGCACCTGATGGTGGCAGAAGTAGTAAGAATTTATCTGTTCACCTGTGTGTTAGGGGTGGGAGGGGGTGACGGAGGAAGTCTTATTTTTTGCTGACAAATATTAGGCGACTATCTTATTATTATTATTATTTGTATTCTTAAGCTTTACTATCAATTTGGAAGTTTCAAAATAAATCTTATTGTAACGTTACTTGTACAATGACAAAGATATTCTATTCAATTAGCTCATGCTCTCTCTGTATCTAACAAGCCATTGTTCAGTAATAAATTCAATATAATAATTAAAATAAATGATGGACTTTGTCAAAGATGAGAGCTTTAGTGAGGAAATTTTGTTTTGGAGAGTTTTTTTTTATTTATTTTTTTTATCATTGCTGCCCGGATCTTTTCCAGATGTTGAAATTCTTCGTCAGTTTCTCCAATTCTTCTGAGTGTGTTCGCTGTGTAAATTAACATGGATTAATCTTTGACAAAGCTGTGTTTGTTGTGTTGTTTGCTCTTTGTTCTTCTTGCGCTGTTTTAAAATCGATTGAGTTTGTAAACACATACAAATGATAAAACTTTTACTCTATTAAATTTAGCAATTAATCCTCTGAACACATGCGTGCTGAACCCTGCGCCTAGTCACGGATAGCCTACATTATAATCTGTCATATAAATTGGTCTCTTCATTAGAAATTAGTCTACTGATTGCCACCATTGATAGACACATTTTTTTTTATAATATTAAAAATATCTGTATGACATTATATTCTGCAGTTCTTCCCTGTTGTACCGAATATCTATACTTTTCAAATGATCACATCGAAGTTAGAAATTCAAATATTGTGACAAAATTAATTTTGTAGGGTGCCACAAGTTTGTTAAAATTTCCAAACGGTGCCACGACTTAAAAAAGGTTGGGAAACACTGCTCCAGAGCACTCGTAGATCTACGATGATTTTCAAGTGCTACTTAAGTTACGATGCTTTTGGGAAACAGACCGTAATATTAAGATCAGTCGTACGATCGTTTTTACGAACTTCTTAGGCTTACGAAGCTTTTGGGAAACGCAGCCCTACATGAACTTGTTATTTGAGATGATTTAATGAGGCTCCAGTAATATAATAATTTTTCTTAAATATAATTTGATCATTTAAATTAAAATTTAAATTTGAGATAATGCAAGGATACAAGCTTTGCAAGATAAATAAATCAATCAATCAATAAATAGTCCTGGTTCTTCTGTTCTACAGTTTAGAATTGATGTGTGGCTCACCCTAGTGAACAAAAGTGGGCACTGCAACCCAGTAGACGGTCTTACTGCGCTGATGATAGATAACACAAGTAGGTAAATATTTGTTCAATGAGAATTTCCCTTAAGCAGCAGCCCCTCTTACAAACTCATTGTGAAGATGAAAGAAGTAACACAGGATACTGTTAAATTGATATGTAGAGGTTGAAATATGTATACATTTTTTCTTACAGTTTTTCTCGATTGCTAACACACTATAACTGATTCATTTGGCCCAATTTTCCAAACCATTCATACAGTTCTCGAAACCAAGACACGTTTCTCAAAACTTTTATTTTTTTATCATTTCACCTGTTTGCACACTCATTCCAATTTGCTCAGTGTTTTCTGCAAAACTCTACACAAAAAAAGCCATCATTTTGCTCAGGTGTAACCATGTTCTCATTCAGAAAACACAAACACACAATATAATTAACTCAAGCATCAAAAAATTTACTCAAACAGCGCACATTTATCCATGTGTGAACATTCAGTAGCAAAACTGATGACACACCAGTCAAAATCTTAGGATAATATGCACAGGAGCACAAGTGATTATGAGTTTTGGCAAATGAATCCTGGTAGTGGGAAACAAAGAGGAATAGGAGGGGAAAATAAAAATGAAGGGGATGAGGTCAAAGGTCATTTGTTCCTGATGAAATACAAAGCACTATAGTTGACCATGTTCTTCTGCATGGACTGACCATGCGGGAAGTTGGCCTACAGGCTCATCTACAAGGTTTCAATACATACAATATAATTTACAGTACATAGCAGCAGCACTTCAGATGAGAGAACTTTCATTATTATGTACTGTATTTGTGAAGAACTGAGAGATGACTGTCTAGGGGAGGCAGAGAAGTCTGTTGTCAGAAGACGTAGAAAATGCTATAACAAATTAGGATACTACCAATACTGTAATGCAAATTGGCAGAGGATGCTGAATGAATAAATGAATGAATGAATGAATGAGGTAAGTTGGCCTACAGGCTCATCTACAAGGTTTCAATACTACTTACACATACAATATAATTACAGTACATAGTAGCAGTACTTCAGATGAGAGAACTTTCATTATTGGAAGTTTGAAGTTTGCGCAAGTTGGTGCGTAGTTTTGAGATTGTGTTTATAGTTGTGTGAAAATGGTGAATTGTTTCATGAATTGTGTGTTAGCAATTGAGAAAAACTGTATTACTGACATTAAAACACGTTACTAACGTCAACAGTCAAAAAAGATTCACAGGTTTATGAACGTAGTTACCTGAAAGTGATGCACGGGCTTCATCTCTGGCTTTTTTCTTTTTCTTTTCTCTGTGCCGGACTGCACTGATGTCTTTTCCCTGATATAGCCTAGTTGTCCATTAATTATGATGATCATTTGTATTCAGCCGCAAACATGAGGTGAGAGCGAACGCGGGTGCGGGCACAGATGTGGGAATGGCGCGTCACGTGTGCTTATATTGCCTACTGCGTTCATCATAAAATGCATTTTTTATAATCATATATAATATAATATATATATAATATATATGTTCATGTTTAGATTTTTATTTATGCATAGTTATAGGTTAATATTAATATAGAACGAAAGTTTTTTTTGTTTGTTTTTTTGACCAACTGGGATGGTGCCCTCCTTGGGAGTTGGTGCCCTACGCAAACTGCATACTATGCCTATAGGGAGCGGCGGTATTGAGTAGGCTACAGTATTTGCCAGCTAGTCATAGCAACAAAGCATCATGCCTGTGCTGTCCAGCTATCATCCATCTTCACATTGATCTTCAACAGATCCCTGGAGCTGTGTGAAGTCCCCTCCAGCTTTAAACGCTCCACCATCATCCCTGTACCCAATGTTATAACATTTTGACTAAACTATTTTGTTTTTCAAATTATATTAAAATGTTTGCTGCAATGTTAAAAAATACACTACTGTTAACAAATACACTACTCAAACAGCTTCGCCAGGCCAAAGAGGACGCCTACAGGAGTGGGGACAAAGCCTTGTACAAACAGGCCAAATACACACTAAATAGGGAGATAAGAGTGGCAAAGAAAAACTACTCCGAAAAGCTAAAAATACAGCTTTCAAGCAACGACACTACATTAGTGTGGAAAGGCCTGCAAGTCATCACCAGCTACAAGACCCCCATACCCCAGCACTGAGGCCAATCAACAACTGGCTGAAGACCTGAATGAGTTTTACTGCAGGTTTGAAAGGAAAAAGCCTGGTCTGACACCCCACACCCACTCTGAATGTCTCACATCACAGCCATCAACACCCGCACCATCAGCACTGGAGCTCCCCAGGGCTGTGTTCTCTCCCCACTGCTTTTCTCTCTCTACACAAATGACTGCAACTCTAAAGTCAAACTCCTGAAGTTTGCAGATGACACCACAGTCATCGGTCTCATCCAGGACAGCGACGAGTCTGCTTACAGACAAGAGGTTGAGCAGCTGGCTGTCTGGTGCAGTCACAACAACCTGGAGCTCAACACGCTGAAAACTGTGGAGATGATAGTAGACGTCAGGAGAAACCCCCCCTGCACAACAATGTTTTTACAGTTTTTGCCTATTGCTTGAACACTTTTTGCAAAACTTCGGCTCATTGTGTCAAAACTCTAAGTGTTTTCAATCACTCAGTGTGTTTTGTATTTTGAATAGATGTGTTTTCCCAATGGTACCCATGAGATTTCATTTATGAACGAAGTGTCTTATGTATGAAATAGTGTGTAGTGTGCAGGAGCAAGTGTGTTGCAGAATTGCAACTGAAGTGCAAAGCAGCGCTTTTGTTTAAGGTATGGTTACACTGTGTTTAAGGTATAGTAACAAAAGCTTCAAGTTTTGTTACTTTGGTCTAAGCATGTGTCTATAGTGTTCACGCAATAGGCAAAAACTGTAAAAAAATCTGTAAAAGCGCGTGCAGGGAGCTCCGTGATCACGCATGGCGAATTGCAAGGCTGCCACGTGAAAAAATAAGCATTCGTAAAGGCCACATCTACGGTGCCCGCGAGGTTACATGGTCGGTTCACTACAAAACCGTAGCGACATAATAACTCGTGGGAACTGTGATAATATGTCGTGGCCACGAGATATTAATTTGAGGGAACGTCATATTACAGTTTTTTTCAATTGCTAACATCCCTTTGTCCAATCTATAATCACATTTTCAAAACTCTAAACACAATTAGCAAAACATCCGTCTGTTGTGAAAATACCATTAACAAAATTCATGTTTTTTTCACACAATATTCAGTCAATTAACATGTTTCTAAAATGCTTAAATTTTCTATTCATACAAGCTTACCCCATACCAAAATCATGGATCATTGTTATCTTTTTTTACAAATGCTTAAACACAGCATGACAGAAATTAAGACCTAATGTTCCAAACTTTAAATATAGTGTAAAGCCTCTACTTCTGCAACAAAAGAGTTGATAAGAATTATTTTAATTACTGATAATTGAGAAATAGCTCATTCAAATCTTAATTAATTATTTCAAGTCTTCCATTACATGGCCATGCACAATAAAAAGGCCCTTTCTGGATTGATTTTGTTCAAAACAATACAGAAAAACACAGAGAAGCAGAAAAAGAAAGAAAATGTCTGGACGAGGGAGAGGAATAGTTGGACCAGGACTGCCTGGTTTGGTTCAGCTACCAAATCAGACATCAAGAGACTACAACAGACAGCCAAGGCTGCTGAGATGATTATTGGCCAAACCTCCAAGATCTGTACACCTCCAGAGTAAGGAAAAGGGCTAAGAAAATTACTTTGGACCCCACACACCCAGCCCACTCTCAGACCATAGTTTTCTGTTTTTCTTAAATTACTGTTATAATTCCTGTGTATGTCTGCACTGTCATGTATGTTTACACTATGTCCATACTTTCTTCTGCACTGGAAGCTCCTGTCGTCAAGTCAAATTCATTGTGTCTGTAAACACACATGGTAATAAAGCTTTTTCTGACTTTCTGACAAGGGAGAAGGAGAGGTAGGGGGCAAAAGGCAAAGGGTTGTATGTTTTTTTATTCATATTTTTTAAATTCATATTGTCATACAGCCCTTTGCCTTTGACCCCTACCTCTCCTTCTCCCTTGTCAGACATACATTTTCATTTTTCATTTAGCCAATAAAGCCTTTATTGCAGCAATTCTGTCACTTTTCTTTTACATTCCATGAAGTACTGATGACTCCTTCACTATGCTGTACACATATGATCTAAAATGAATCCACACATTTACACACACACACAAAAAAATGTAGAGTTCAGCTGACTGAATTTTTTTTTTTTTTTTTAATGGATCTCATATTGTATGTTCTATACAGGTCGAACTGAGACATGACAGGAAATGCAGTTTTTGTAATGCCATTACAGTTTTTCTCGATTGCTTAAACACATTTCTTGAAACTATGAAACTATACTGTATTCTCAAAACAGTAACACAAATCCATAACGTCTCACCCAAACATCCTATTTTCAGGTCAAAATGAAGCTCGACACTCATAACCATTCACTCTTGCTGAAAAAACTAACTTTTCCCTCAGATATCACACACAAGCTTTCAAAAACACACACACTAGTCTTACAGACTGATGAGATAAATTCAAAACAATACTACAAAAAACAAAAACAAAAACCAGTAATAAGTTATGTTGCTTGTGGTTCTCCCCCTCAAGGAACTTTTCACATAATGAACACGTGTATATATTTGCACATTTTTTATTCCTTAATGTACTGTACAGTACAATACACCAAACAACAACAAAAAATATTCTGCCCCAGCATCACATCTTTGTTCTGGGTCAAGCCAGAGAATCTCGTCAACATCACAGGCTATACTGGCCCTAGCTAGGCAGCGGGGGGGAAATCCTCTTGCATGCCTGATCCACCCCTGGCATGCATCTACTGATATGTCTAGGCAGGCTTCTTCCATGGCCTGGAGGAGGTGAGCACGGATATAAGGTT
>NW_015636843.1:51886-64792 GCF_001515625.1 Sinocyclocheilus rhinocerous
ATTTCTTTATTACAGTAGCATAGTGCAACAGTGTATGCACTCTAAAGTTACTGTACAGAGCAGTCTTACTGTAAGTACACCTACCTGTTTTCCTCCCTGAAGGTTCTTATGATCGAGGCGACGGTGAAGCAACTTAAGTTTGGCTGTACTCATTGTCCCAGCCTCCTCATAGTCATACCATGGACAAGGACATGGTCAACTAGTGGCACGAATTTCGCCTTCTCGCCTTGCCCCTCATCCTCATCCTCATCCTCCTCCTCTTCCTCTTCCTTCAACTCTTCCTCCACTCCTTACTGCTCTTGCTCATCCTCTTCCTCTTCCTCCTCCTCCTCCTCTCTGGTGTCCTCGACCTTTTCAATCACATCTCTCTGGATCCATTGTTCCAAAACTGAATGAACTGACTTGGGCTCTTTTATCTATCTATTGAAGGTTCTGATTGGTGTGTGATAAATTTTGACTCTTAGTGGGTAACTGTGTGCTAATTGAGCTCAAGCTATGCTGACTTGAGTGAACAATATTGAATGCTAGTGCTTTCTAAATGACAACATGGTCTAGGCAATGAGAAATGAAGGGATTTGTGTGTAGAGTTTTGCAGTGACAGTTCAACAAATCTGATTCATGTGTCAAAAAGGGGAATAGTGTTTGTAGTTTAGGAAAATGGGTGTGCTTTTTGATAAATGGCGTTATGGTTTTGAAATTTTAGTTCAAAAGCCTGATGATAGTGTTTAAGCAATCGAGAAAAACTGTAATTGATATGATTTTAACAGTCTATGCACTATGATCGACTACATGTTCCTATTGGATAGAAAACCAATGCCAATGTTCTGACTGAATGACTCGATTTTGATTTGGGTTTGCTGTGTTTTGACAGAGTTAGTAAATGAAATGTATTTATTTAACAAAATGTGGTTTTGGCCGGAAAATTAACTATTTGGCTAATTGTGTGATGTAGGTGTGTTGCTGTGTTAAGAGTTTAGAAAAAGTACTTTAAGTATTGGAAAAATGCTTGTTTAGCAATTGAAAAAAACTGTAACTCTTGGGAACGTGATATTATGTCGTGGCCACGAGATCATTTTGTCGAGGTAACGACATCCTTATGTCGTGGCCTCGAGATGCTATGTTGAGGGAACGACATATTTTTCTCGTGGCCACCAGTTTAATGGTAAACACACCTGGGTGACCATAGCAACCCGGGATTATCAGAGATGGATTTATTAATATTTTATTTTGAATTTAAAAAAAATTATTATATTATTTATTATAGAAATTATTACATTATTAAATTATTTACCATAGGCCTTGGCTACCGGACTGTATTGCGTGCGATAGTCAGCATTCAAATGAAGTTTATCATGATGAATAAATGTTACATAAAGTGCATACTATAAAAAAGGCCTACAAGAAAACATTTTTATCCACCCTACAGTCTTGTAAGTCCTAACTGATCGCCTTTTTCCCGAAATATTTATATATGATTATTATTATTATTATTATTATTATTAGCCTATTATAATTGGTTATATTTTTATATTCGTTTATATTCATTTTTCCCCTTCATTTCGATCGCTTTACTTAACGTTCTGAATAGCCTACTTTTGTAAATAATAGCCTAGCCTACTGTAAATGCTCGACATGCCAATAAAGCTTTGATTATGCTGACTGGAATTTTTAAATTTGCAGTTTAAATTTAACATATATTTCATTTTATTTCGGCTAATTAATAGACAATAATTCTAAATAGGCCTACTATAGTGTTTCGTTGAGGAATTATTCATTCACGTGGTTTCATTTGTAAATGAAAAAAACAACACGTTCATTTATCATCACACATGGGCATAAATACAATCATAAAGACAAAACTTTATTGGCATAAATGTCAGGCGTTTATTTGCAAAATATATGGTAGGCTAGCAAATGCTAGCATAATTATACAAAACGTTTAACTAGGTAAAGACATACACAAATTGAAAGGGGAAATAAGCATATTTAACAATAAATATAAACAATATAGCCCTAATAAGTTAATGTAATAATAATATACAAATATTAAATTAAATGTTTAATGTTAATAAAAATGTTTTATCCATTTTTGATAATCCCGGGTTGCTATGGTCACGCAGGTCTGTTTGCGCATTAAACTCATGGCCACGAAAAAATATGTCCATCCCTCAACATAGCATATCGAGGCCACGACATAAGGATGTCTTTACCTCGACAAAATGATCTCGTGGCCACGAGATAATATCACGTTCCCACGAGTTAATATGACTTCCCTCAAATTAATATCTCATGGCCACGACATATCACGTTCCCACAAGTTATTATGTCGTGGCCACGACAAAACTAAGTGAACCGACCCTGTCACCTTGCGGGCACCGTACACATCTGTAATCGTTGGAAAATAAGTTTTACTGCACATACATGTTTTGTATTGAAGCTTTTCAGCATATGAAAAGCTTCAATACAAATCAACTAGATACAGCATATGCATGCTTTGTTTTGCACACATGAATTAACTCAACTCATCTAAATACAGCACTTCATGCATGGACCATCGCTCGCTGGAAAAGAATGTTTACAGCATATGCATTATATTGAAGTTTGAAATGCACTGTATTGAAGAGTTACAGCCTATGCATGCTTTGTTTTGCACACATGAACTAACTCATCTCAACTAACTACAGCATTTGGATGCTTTTTAATTGCATGCCTGAACAAATTCAAATCAACTAACTATAGCATATACATGCTTCGTATTGCATGCATGAAGTAAGGCTCGCTGGAAAAAAGTTTTACAGCAAATGCATGCTTTGTTTTGAGGTTTTAACGCATATAAATGCTTTGTAGTGTATGCATTAACTAACTCTAATCAACTAACTACAGCATGTGCATGCTTTGTATTACGCAAATGTACAAATTCAACTGAAATAAATGCAGCACACGCATGCTTTGTTTTGCTAATTGAATTAAAGGGGTCATATGATGCTTTTTTAAAGATCATTATTTTGTGTAAATGGTGTTGACATGCTTTAATGTTCAAAAAACATATTTTTCAAATACTGTACATTATTGTAGGTCCTCTATGCCCCGCCTCTCTCAAACTCTTCGTTGTCTCTCCTAGGTTCACGAAACGGTCGTCCATAAAGTGCATTCCTGTTCTGTTGTAAGTGATCTTAAAGATTCCTAAATGCATCTACTTTCGGAAGGCCATCATAAGTCAACTCAACTAAATGCAGCACATGCATTGTGTTTCATGCATGAACAAACTCGCTGGAAAGAAGTTTTACAGCACATGCATGCTTTGTATTGAAGTTTGAAAGCATATGTATGCACTGGTTTAAAGAGTTACAGCATATGCATGCTTTGTATTGCATTATGGATTCTTGGTATTGCATGCATGAACTAAATACAGCATGTATTTTATCTCATCTCATCTGAACTAAATACAGCATGTGCTTGCTATGCAACTCTCGCAATGAAGTAACTCTCGCTGGAATATAAGTTTTAGAGCAAATGAATGCTTTGTAGTGAAGCTTTATTGCTTATGCATGCTTTGTATTGCATGCATGCACTAACTATCGTTGGAAAAGATGAATTTACAGCGTATGCATTCTGTGTATTGAAGCTGTATTTATAGCATGCGTGACCTAACTAATCTCAATTAACTACAGCATATGCATGTTTTGTATTTCACGCATGAACTAACTATCGCTGGAAAAGAAATATGCTTTGTATTGAAGCTTTTCAGTATATGCATGTTCTTTGTTGCAAGCATGAACTAATTCGTCTCAACTAACTACAGCATACGCATGCTTTGTATTGCATGCATGAAGTAACTCTCGCTGGAAAAGATGTTTTACTGCACATGCATGCTTTGTATTAAAACTTTTCAGCATATTCATGCTTTGTATTTCATGCATGAACTATTCAACGACACTAACTACAACACTTGCATGCTTTGTATATGCTTGCATGAACTAAATGTCGCTAGAAAAGAAGTTTTGCAGCAAATGCATGCTTTGTGTTGAAGTGATACAGCATATGCATGCTTTGTATTGCATGCATAAACAAATTCAACTCAACTAAATACAGCATATGCATGCTTTGTATCAACTGTCAAATCAACTATGTATAGCATGTTCATGTCATGTATTGCATGCATGAACTAAACATCGCTGGAAAAGTTGCTTTACAGCACATGCATGCTGTGAATTGATGTTTTTCAGCAAATTCATGCTTTGTCTTGAAGCGGTACAACATATGCATGCTTTGTATTGCATGCATAAACAAATTCAACTCAACTAAATACAGCATATGCATGCTTTGTATCTAAACTTACTACTGCATGTGCATGCTTTGTATTGCATGCATGAAATAACGCTCGCTGGGAAAGAAGTTTTAAAAGACGTGCATGCTTTGTCTTGTTGTTATACAGCAATTGCATGCTTTGTATTGAAAGTTTAAAGCATATGCCTGCTCTGTATTGAAGCGTTACAGCATTTGTATGCGTGAACAAAATCAACTGAACAAAATACAGGACATGCATGTTTTGTATTGAAGCTGTACTGCAAAGGCATGCTTTGTATTGAAGTTTTAACGCATATGCATGCTTTGTATTGCATGCATGAACAAATTCAACTCGACTAAATACAGCATAAGCATGCGATGAATTGAAGCTGTACTTCTTTGTAATGCATGCATGCACATACTCAAATCAACTAGATACAGCATATGCATGCTTTGCATTGCATGAAAGATCTTGCTCTGATCAACTAACTACAGCATGTGCATACTTTGTTTTGCAGAAATTAACAAATTCAATTCAACTAAATACAGCACATGCATACTTTGTTTTACACACATGAATTAACTTAACTCAACTAAACACAGCATTGTGTTTCATGCATGAACCAACTCTTGCTGGAAAAGAAGGTTTACAGCACATGCATGCTTTGCATTGAAGTTTAAAAGCATATGCATTTTTTTTTTTTTAATGCATGAACAAATTCAGCTCAACTAAAAACAGCATATGCATGCTTTTGTATTAAGCTGTACTGCATATGTATTCTTGCTATTGCTTGCATGAACTAACTCATCTCAACTAAATACAGCATGTGTTTGCTTTGAATTGCATGCATGAAGTAACTCTCGCTGGAATATAAGTTTTAGAGCAAATGCATGCATTACCGCTGGAAAAGAAGTTTTACTGCATATGCATATATTGTATTGACGTTTTTCAGCATGTACAAGCTTTGTATTGTACGGAGCCCGGGAAGTCACCTGTAGGAGAAAAAAAAAAAATCCGTGGCGACGGTTTTGCAATCCGTCCCCCAGTTTATAAACCGTACTCACGAATTCTTAAACTGTTCCCTCGGTTTAACAAATCGTGCCCACAGATTAATAAACCGTACCCACGAATTTCCAATCCGTGCGCTCAGATTTTGTAAACCGTACCTTCGGATTTTGAATCCGTACCCACAAATTCATAATCCGTGCGCACGCTTTCGAAGACAGTAAAATGTTTGTCATAAAATAATTCATGAATGCTTTATTTTTAAATAACCTTTTACAGTTTTGGAACTGTGTTTGTGTACTATTCATTGTTAACATATTTCATTCATTCATTCACAGACGTATTTAGGGGATTTTATTATACTACGCTTTTCCCCCCAGAGTTAGATGTTAAAGTTATTAATAAATAACTAGGCCTATTATAACATTGCATACAGTTAGAGAGCAAAGGAATGACAACATAGGTACATTACTGGTTTAGTATTGCTTTTTACCTTATTCTCTCGAAACTCTATCGTTTTTTGTTTTGTTTTTGTTTTTTAGAAAATTCAGGAAATTTTCTATTCTTCTTTTTATTAGGCTATTATTATTTATTTTAGGCTATAAAACACAGGCGGCGGTGTTTTAATCCTATTGGTGATTCATATAAAATGAACGCTAAAAAAAATACTATTTTGTGAGTGCGGATCATGGTCTCATAGGCTACTATGAAAAAGAATGTTTAATAAACACAATACTATGCATCCCGCACCGTGGTTGAATCTGCCGGCGGGGGCGGGGCCATAAATCCATGAGTTTACAAGCCCGAGGGGACGGATTGCGAAAGCGTGCGCACGGATTATGAATTTGTGGGTACGGATTCAAAATCCGAAGGTACGGTTTACAAAATCTGAGCGCACGGATTGGAAATTCGTGGGTATGGTTTATTAATCCGAGGGCACGAGTTGTTAAAGCAAGAGAACAGTTTAAGAATTCGTGAGTACGGTTAATAAATTGAGGGGACGGATTGTTTTTTTTTCTCCTACAGGTGACTTCCCGGGCTCCGTAGTATTGCATCCAAGGCTTTTTTTTACGAAAAAATATTTAGCGCCTCAAAATTTTTACCGATATAGCTGATGGAAATGCCATTTATAGATAAAATCATGTGTCGACATTATCTTTTTCCGTTTAACTTTAGCGCATAAATTCTATATCGATACTTCAAATGTCGCAAAAAATTGTTTGGAAACACTTTTTGTCGAGAAAAGGGGCTTTAACGCAAATAAATGTGGTGTCACGTGGCAGAATTAGCCTATAGGCAGCGTCCATTTTCATGGTGTTGCTCACGTTAAAGCACCCTTTCCCTGTAGTTCAAAAGCGCATTAAATCATATTCGTCATAAAATAATTCATGAATGCTTTATTTTTAAATAACCTTTTACAGTTTTGGAACTGTGTTTGTGTACTATTCATTCTTAACATATTTCATTCATTCATTCACAGACGTATTTAGGGGATTTTATTATACTACGCTTTTCCCCCCAGAGTTAGATGTTAAAGTTATTAATAAATAACTAGGCCTATTATAACATTGCATTCAGTTAGAGAGCAAAGGAATGACAACATAGGTACATTACTGGTTTAGTATTGCTTTTTACCTTATTCTCTCGAAACTCTATCGTTTTTTGTTTTGTTTTTGTTTTTTAGAAAATTCAGGAAATTTTCTATTCTTCTTTTTATTAGGCTATTATTATTTATTTTAGGCTATAAAACACAGGCGGCGGTGTTTTAATCCTATTGGTGATTCATATAAAATGAACGCTAAAAAAAATACTATTTTGTGAGTGCGGATCATGGTCTCATAGGCTACTATGAAAAATAATGTTTAATAAACACAATACTATGCATCCCGCACCGTGGTTGAATCTGCCGGCGGGGGCGGGGCCATAAATCCATGAGTTTACAAGCCCGAGGGGACGGATTGCGAAAGCGTGCGCACGGATTATGAATTTGTGGGTACGGATTCAAAATCCGAAGGTACGGTTTACAAAATCTGAGCGCACGGATTGGAAATTCGTGGGTATGGTTTATTAATCCGAGGGCACGAGTTGTTAAAGCAAGAGAACAGTTTAAGAATTCGTGAGTACGGTTAATAAATTGAGGGGACGGATTGTTTTTTTTTCTCCTACAGGTGACTTCCCGGGCTCCGTAGTATTGCATACATGAACTAACTACAAATCTGGCCACTGAGAATGCGTGCGCAGAGGAAAGGGATCACGCGTGATTATGCAGAGCCACAAGGAATGTTCTAACACAGGAAAGACATGACCAGTAGGGGGCAGTCATATAACGTACTGAACTGAAGCGGCAGAAAACATTAATCATGGCGAGCTTTAGTCTATTAAAGCTTATTGCGTGTACGACGCGAAGGCCAATAAAACATTCAGAATTATGTTATCAATAGTACTAAGTGTTTATCATGACAGTTTGATCACTGAAAAATCATTTCAAAAGCATTACTCTACAGCCTTATTTTTATTATGCCCCGCTATATATATATATAGCTACGTTGTGGAACATCTAAAATCACGATCTAAAGCGTAGCTTAATGTGGTAAGAATGTTCATTATCAATATAAAATACCGTTAAAGAAACAAATAAAATGTTACCCAGTTTAATATAAATACTCCGTAATACAACCTGTTCACCACCTCACTGTGCTGTTAATTTATATTTTAGAAGGGAACTATAGCCATAGCTATTTTTATAATGTTTATAATTTTCTAATCATTTTTGTTTATTGCTTTGCTTTATTCACCAGTAATTTAGCCTACATTATTTCTGAATATATTAAATAAACTGCGACGTAAAGCCTACATGATCTTTTTCCTCTCAAAACGGTTTTGTACGAGCAGCATAATTTTCGACCATGTAAAAATTGTAAATATCTTGAAAAATACTTTACTTTCGTTTAAACTTTTTTGGCCAAAATCTTATGAAAAAAACATGCTGTACCAGACTAAGCACATGCATTTTCCACCAATACCAGACGAAGACTCCTTTTTATGAAGTACTTTTATTATTATTATTATTACTATTTTTATTATAATTATTATTGTTATTGACAAAAAAGTTTTAAAAAATAATGTTATCAACCTATATGTTTTCTACTGAAACCGGTTTCGGAACGGTAATAGTAGGTAACAGAAGGAATGCAAAAACAGCTGTTAAGCCGTTTTTTGTTTTTTTTTCGTTTTTCGTTTTTAAGCCCTGGCTCTCACCAATCATAGTTTCTTGCTACAGATGGTCTATTAATGGGAAATGAAAAGGTCTGGGGTTTTAATGCTTTAGAAAGCGTAACCACTCGCTTGGGTCACAGCGACCAGCGTTCAGAGTTTTTGAGTTAGTTTACATACAAAAATGTAAAAAAAAATAAAAATGTTTACGTCGCATAGTTTAATTCTTAATATGGATTAGAGTGTTTGTCTTGTGATATATATATGTTTACTAATAACCGACCACTGGTATGTAGTAACATACAGCATATATGTTAGTGGAAAATACCAATAAAAATCGCGCAATGCTGAAAAAATGGCCCTACGGGTTGGGGGGACCAAACATTGTATTTTTCCTATGTCTTCCTAGCCAACGGACAATCAGGTGAGACAAAGGTCCCACGACCGATCTAAAGAAAATAAATAAATAAATCAAAGATGGACGCACACTGCACATTGTTTTGAAATCAATTTATTTTTGTAATTAAAAAAAGTTTTAAGAAGGCTTTTTATGTGCAATCATTTTTTTTATTAGCTTTCAAATTCTGTCAGTTTTTTAGCTAACAAAAATAACAATATGGATTTGAAGACGTGAAATGTTATTTCCAAAAATGTATTATACAGTGAGTAAAAAAGCTTGTGTAGAATTAGTCAAATAATGTTAACTTCAGAAAAGACAGGCTAACATAAGTTAGTTGGAGCAACTGGCACTGGTACTTTTAATATAAATTCTTTCAAATTGTGTCAGTTTTGTAGCGAAGTACAAACAATATGTGCTACAATTAGCCTATAGTGCATTATTTTCCAGTATCCATCAAGTATTTTCCTCACAGATTTTGAGATTCAATTTAATTTTCCTACTTAAGCTGTCTGGCTGTATACAGTCTTTTATTCATACAAAACAACTCAAAGTCAAATATAAACACGCCTTAATCACAGATTTAGAGATTCATCTTAAAATAAATGAGCACATTTTACGTATAATATTAAATTTGTTGTTTCATAGATTAAATAATTTAGGAGATTTTACATGATTTATTCAGGTAGAATCCATAAAATAACAAATCTTAAAAATAAGCAAAACATTTTATTACCATTTTTATTACCAAAAATATTGTTACGATCATTTTTTATGTAGATAGCTCATACCATTTTTTACAGTGTTTAATATTGTCTAATATTGTGGCGGGACAGATCGCTATATTCGCCTCAGTTATAGCTGCATGTGAATCAATCAGCTTTTCGATTACAATGAGACATTAGATTAATTAAATTACACTTTTTTTTTTTTTTTTTTTTACAAATGCTGTAAGAATATGACACATGCTATGATTTCTGATAATAATCCAATATATATTCAAATCAGTTGCCTGGCCACCGGAATTTATTTTTAGACTCCCGGTGCTCCCAAACCGGGCCATTTGCATGCGCAAGAGGCCTACTCTCAAAATATTGTAACTTTAATTTCTAATTGCTACGACTTAAGTCTTGTAATTTTGACTTTAGTCTCTCTTTTTTTGTGCTTTTTTTTAACACAATAAAACAACCCGAACTTGATTTAAATGTTTGACAGTAAAAGATCTGACCTAATATAACGCTTAACAGTAACAGTATGACATAAGAAAATGACAAAAAACAATTTACCCTCCCACCCCTCCCCCCAAAAATAAAATAAATAAAATAAGATAAATAAAAAATTTAATAAATAAATAAAAAACAAATACAATATATACATATTTAGGGTTTACACATACCGAGACATCTTAGACTTTACATACACTCTTAAGGAGACAAAGCATATTTTACATTATACTTAATCTCTTTATACTATTTTCTTAATCAATGCAAGAAAAGAACCCCATATTTTCATATACAGATCAAGGCGTCCTGAGACTGTAAATATCACACGTTCATAGCTAGCAATATTGGACATGAGTTCTAGCCATTCATCAAACGAAGAGGAATCAGTGTCCTTACTGGGGGGCTTTGGAAACTGAACTTCACAATAGGGTATTTTTAGGCTGCCGTAACATCACCTCTTTGTCAACCCATCCATTCCTCCCTGCTCCGAACCATCTCAGCCCAAGTAAACCAGCTACATACCGCACTTCCCAAACTCCTTTCCCTCCCCACTTCCACCAACAGTCGCCCCCCATCCTTCTCCAGCAGGATGCACCAGCTTCAATACCGGCAGTCGCTCACGCCCGCTTGATTTGCCCTGTCCAAAAAGCTGCAAATAAAAATACTAAATAATACTTATCGACTCCTGTAAATGTCTCTCGTTTATCTTCTGAATTGCTTCATCACCCTGACTCTGATTTCTCTAACTATCTACTGTCGGGTCTCTCACATGGATTTCATCCCGGTGTCGAAATTCTCCCCTCCCAAAGCCGCATCTGCCCCAATCTTCAGTCCGCTCCCGCCGAACCCGAGAGAGTCGGTCTTCTAATCAAGAAAGAAACTGACGCAAATTTCATGATCGCCCCCTTTTCCGTTCCCCCCTTTAACATTTCCGTGTTAGTCCCATGAAAATGTTCTGGTAAAAAAACACCTTATAATCGATCTTTCTTCCCCGCATAATTCCATGCTCCCGAGCATTAACAGCCTCATCCCGCTCGAAGAATTTTCTCTTCATTACCATGACATCGACCAAGCCATTACTATGATCAAAGACGCAGGTCGCGGCACTTGTATGGCCAGAGTTGACATCACCTCTGCCTTTAAAGGTGATGCCCATCCATCCAGATTTTTGGCACTTATTCGGCATATTATACCATTTCCACAGTAATGGAAAAAAAAATTTTTACTTTTCCGTCCGCCTCACATTCGGCTGCAGAAGCAGCCCTAAAATTTTCACATGTTGTCAAGAAGCAATTTGCTGGATCCTCTCCAACAATTACGCCGTACCCTACCTAATCCATCTCTTTTTAATCGTCTAATTAAAAAATCGGTTAAAGGCTTCCGTGCAATGCATTAATAAAGGCCGTTCTCATTCACCCGCCTTAATGCCTTTGCTAAGACGTCTAATTTGGATCTCGGCTTGCGACCAGTTCATCATAACTGCAAAACACATTCCCGGGCCCAAAAACTAAATAGCTGACTCTCTCTCTCTCGTTTTGCCTTTCAGAAATTCAGGCTGTCAGGCTGAAGCTACCCTGGATTATATTCTACAAGCCGTTACTCCCAGAACCCTGCAATCTTATTTAACAGCATGGAAATGCTTTAAAGCATTCCATTCTGCCTATAAGCTGTCGTTCCCCGACTTTTCCCTACTCAACATTAACAAAAACCTCCAAGTCCTCCATTAAAACCTCCATTAAAAGCTATCTAAGCGGAATTCAATTTTTCCATAAACTCTTATACGGTTCACCCTCACCTCAAATAGCCAATTCACAGACCTCCCTTCTCATCAAAGGCATTCAAAGAGCCCCATCCCACTCGCCCAGACACCAGGCATCCCATAACCTTAAAAATCTTGACTAAATGCATTTCCACACTCCGCAGAGGTTACAATTCCATCCACACCACTCGTACGCGCGATGCTATGTTTGTCCTATTTAGCTCACTACCACTTCCATCTTTAACCCGAATATCCACCCCACTATTTCCGATCTAGCAGTCTTGGACGACGAAGCCATTTCATTCTTTACAAAGCAAAGTAAGACAGACCAGACAAAGAAAGGCCACTTTATTTATATTTTCAACCTACAATCACCTATACTCCCATACCAAGCCCTCCTAGCCTTCCTTCAGCTCAGGAAATCACAATCCATATCCCTTTCCGACCCTCTTTTTACAGATGACTCTAACCGCCCCGTCTCCTGTTTTTGGTTCCAAAAACACCTCAAGTCTGTTCTACTCCTTTCCGGTAGCCCAGCCGATGATTTTTCCAGCCATTCTTTCTGAATATTCGCAGCCACCACAGCGGCTCAAAAAGGCCTTTCCCAACAGCAGAGCCAAACACTTGGTCGCCAGTCATCAGAAGTCTTCAAGAGCTACATCCGATCGGACCGCTCACACAAAAAGGAAGCCCACCAAACCCTCATCAGTCACCCCTTTTTTCCCTAGTCCATCCCCAATCATCTCCATTTTACATCCCAACACAGCCTTTATCTCTCTCTCCCACTGCCGCAGCAGTGTCAGCTCCCGCAGGAGCCTTTTCTGTATTTCCCTACTGCTGCAGCAGTGTCTGCTCCCGCAGGAGCCTTTTCTGTATTTCCCTACTGCCGCGATAGTCGCGTCTCCCGCAGGAGCCTTTTCTGTATTTCCCTACTGCTGCAGCAGTAGCCGCTCCTGCAGGAGCCATATCTGTATTTCTCTACTGCCACAGCAGTGTCTGCTCCTGCAGGAGCCTTTTCTAT
>NW_015636843.1:64802-71507 GCF_001515625.1 Sinocyclocheilus rhinocerous
TCCACAGAAGCCAAATTCTCTTCCTAGATACTGCCGCATCAAACGTATACCAAAGGACGTCCAGCACCCCTCTAACATTAAGCCTTCCTTTTTGTCGTAAATGCACGTATCTGACTGCTGTCCTCTTCTAATTGCTTTTGGGGGAGCGCTTTTGGGCCGGGCTGGACACCGAGCTCGGACCCCTCTCCCCAGACAGGGGGAGGGTGCCCCGGGCTCGGGAGCTCTCTCACTGGACAGTACTGCAAATACGCATAACCTTTATTTAATTATATGTAAGTGCGAACTCGTGAAATATTTCGACTTTATTCTCGTATTGCTACAACTTTATTCTTTTTTTTTTCTCAAAATATTATCTTAGATTTTTTTAAAGTGGCACTAAAAAGCCGTCGTACATAATGCTATTCACCTTTATTCTCGAAATATTATGACTTAAATCCCATATTGCTACGACTTTATTTTCAACAATAACCAGATAGCAAATGACATCTGGCCCAGTTCTGGCCCACATCTCCCACATTCTTCTGGCCCACATACCGCGAGGAATGACGGCGATGACTCAACCTGAGTCTGGCTGACAGAAGTCAGAGACAACTGGACCGGATCTGGGCCGCATCTCACAAATGGCATGGGCAGCACCTGGCCCAGATGTCACCCACGCCATTTCTGAGATGTGGCCCAGATCCGGTCCAGTTGTGGCTGACTTCTGGGTTAGATAATAGAGCAAGCTAGTTTTAGAGGCCTTTTTTTACTTTAGTTAATTGTATAATAAAAAAACTAAACAAATAGATAGATAGAATACAAAAAGATTAGAGAAGCTAGTGTGTTTTTTTTTAAGAAAACAAGCAGTTCATAAATGAAAGACAACATATACACATGACATGTATATCACAACATATTAGGGCTGTGCGATTTGGGGAAATATCTAATTGCAATTTTTTTGACAGATATTGCGATTGCGATTTGATTTCCGATTTTAATTTTGCAAAGTCAAGCTTCAGCTTAATATTGTCAATAGTGTGGAGCACAGTATGGGTTTCGTTACCCTGCTGAAAAAAAACAATAGAAACCATCACAGAAATTCTTATGGTTTCCATTAAAACAATTACAAAATTCCTTTTTGTAGTGTGTTTTGGGCATTATTCCAATAGGAATTACTGTTCTATTGTTTCCCATCTGCCAGTTTACATCCCACCAATAGAATCCATCAAATACCAGTAGACACCATTATAGTTATATTAAAACCAATATAATTCTCATTATAACTCTTAAATCCATTAAATTGTCTATTGTGTTTTGGGAGGGGTTCTATTGTTTTTTTCAACAGGGAATATTACTTTTACAGAATTTACTTAATTACTGAATTTCACAGGAATAGGATGATTTATTCGTTTTTAAGTATTTGGGATTTTAAGAACAAGTGGAAAATGTGCTGAATGTTTCATTTCATCCAAGTGAAATTAGCAAAGCAGTTAAACTGAATTTACATTTGTGTTAAATACGGAGACAGGCGTGAGTTGACACAGGTTGCAGCCGTGCGTCAAGCCTTGTCCATATTGCCAGATGTGCTCGTAGAGGCTTGTGGTGTGGAGTATACCGAGTATAAACGAGCATTACGAAACAGGCTGCATATGAACGGCAAGTGTAAACGGATCCTCCGTGAGACGTGGCAGAGAGGAGAGAATATGAGAAGCATTCAGAGACACAGGCTGTGTCTTCTGAATTGGGAATAGCGAACATGCATTATAAACTTATTTCAAATTAGAATCTGTTGGGGAGATAAAATGTGCAAGATAACGTATATGTACTAATAAAAACATCTAGGAATGTATCTTTTACTCTCCAGTACTGAAAGCAGAACCGATAAGGTTGATATGTGTTGTGACACAGCTCTTGCAAATTAACATTACCTTTTTTGTTTGGTGTCTGTCATTTCGAAGCCGAAGTAATCTCATATTACATAATTTTTTCTTTAGTATTAATTTGCCTGACTATCGATCTGACCCTGTAGACGCCATAATCACACACACTCTCTCTCTCTACCGCTTTCTGTTTGTTTTTTTAAATGGTGGGTGTTTACACATTTAGCTAGAGCAGTGCTGATTGGGGAGAATGGAGGTGCGCTCACTCTATTGGTTAGTAAGACTGCCACACAAGGCTGGCAGTCATGCATATGCTCTGGAACAGAGTGAGTATGAGAAGCATTCAGAGACACAGGCTGTGTCTTCTGAATTGGGAATAGCGAACATGCATTATAAACTTATTTCAAATTAGAATCTGTTGGGGAGATAAAATGTGCAAGATAATGTATATGTACTAATAAAAACATCTAGGAATGTATCTTTTACTCTCCAGTACTGAAAGCAGAACCGATAAGGTTGATATGTCTTGTGACACAGCTCTTGCAAATTAACATTACCTTTTTTGTTTGGTGTCTGTCATTTCGAAGTCGAAGTAATCTATGAGATTACATATGATTACATAATTTTTTCTTTAGTATTAATTTGCCTGACTATCGATCTGACCCTGTAGACGCCATAATCACACACACTCTCTCTCTCTACCGCTTTCTGTTTGTTTTTTTAAATGGTGGGTGTTTACACATTTAGCTAGAGCAGTGCTGATTGGGGAGAATGGAGGTGTGCTCACTCTATTGGTTAGTAAGACTGCCACACAAGGTTGGCAGTCATGCATATGCTCTGGAACAGAGTAATATCGCGTCCACATCGCAGATTTTGCAATTAGCAAATCGCAACGTCTCAAATCGTGATTCGATTATTTGCACAGCTCTATAACCGATACATACAGAATTCCATTAAAGTATATGCATTCAACTATTCTCACTGAACTGATACATTGCTAACCAGAGGAGCACAACAAATTTCTGCAAGAGGAGTCAAAGAAATAGAGAATTCAAATCAACAGTTCGATAACTAGCTAACTAACCATGAGCCGGGCAAAAGGGGAGTCCATGAAACAGGCAGAGGTCAAAACCAGAAAGCAGTCCAAAGAAAACATCAATCCAGAGGGTAATTCAGACACGAGGTCAGGGGCAAGCGAGGGTCAGAGCCAAAAAGCAGTCCGATACCAACAACCTGGAGACAGGACAAGACAACATCTTAAAGGTGCTTTATGTATTTTTGACAATACTAAAGCATTAAAATATTATGTTTGCAGATATAGAATGTTTGCAGCACCCAGTTCAACCGCAGGCTGTCAATATTACATAATGCACCTTTAAATCTTCTCTCCTGGCCTCCATCCCATCTCTGGCAAGCTGCAGCCATCTTTTAACCCAGTGTTCGACTTCCTGGTCTGTTGCAGTGGCGGTAGTTTGTATGTCCATCTATAGTTGCCATCATCTAAGGTCTTTTTGAGTATTGGCATCATCTGAAGTCCTCACAAGTCCTGGTGCTGTGCAGTTTCTAATAACCCTGGGATGGACATTTGGAGAAACAGGAAGGCAAAGGGAGAAAGATTAGCATAGCTGCTGTTCATAATATTTCAGGCAAAAAATTATCATGAGCACTTTTTACTATTTCATCAATGGAGTACAAGGTTATGACATGTGTTTTGTGAATGCTTGGCTAAAAAGGAGTGTTTTGAATCTAGCTTTAAACTGAAAGAGTATGCAGAATGTTTCTAGATCCCTTAATAAACATGTTATTTGTTCTCAGTATTTGGGGAACAGACACAGTCTCTATAGAATGGACTACATATGCCAGAGTATCATTTAATAAAATTTAAGTGGGAGGAACATCATAACTGTAATTTACACAACCATTCAAGAGTTTGGTGTATGTAAGATATTTTATGCCTTTAAAAGAAATCTCTTATGCTCATCACGGCTCAATTTATTGGATCAAATTACAGTAAAACAGTAACACTGTGAATTCAAAACAACTCTTTTCTATGTGAAAATTATGTTAAAATGTAATTTATTCCTGTGATGGCAAAGCTGATTTGTCAGCATCATTACTCCAGTCTTCAGTGTCACATGATCTTCAGAAATCATTCTAATATGCTGATTTGCTGCTCAAGAAACATTTCTGATTATGATCAATGTTAACTTACAGATATGCTGACATTTTTTTTAGGATTCGTTGTTACATAGACTCCAAACCTTTGAATGGTAGTGTTACATGCATTAAATTGATCAAAATCATGCGTAAAGATTTTTGTTTCAAATAAATGCTGGTCTTTTGAACTTTCTATTCATCTGTGAATCCTGAAAAATAAAATGTATCACGGTTTCCACAAAAATATGAAGCAGCACAACTGTTTCAACACTGATAACAAGTTTCTTGAGCAGCAAATCAGCATATTAGAATGATTTCTGAAGATCATGTGACACTGAAGACTGGAGTAATGATGCTGAAAATACAGCTTTGATCACAGAAATAAATTACAGTTTAACAGATATTCACATAGAAAACAGCTGTTTTACATTATAATAATATTTCACTGTTTTCACTGTATTTGTGATCAAATAAATGCAGCCTATTAGAATGATTTCTGAAGGATCATGTGACAATAAAGACTGGAGTAATGATGCTGAAAATACAGCTTTATCATCACAGGAATAAATTACAGTTTACAATGTATTCACATAGAACACAGCTATTTTAAATTGTAATAATATTTCACAATATTACTCTTTTTACTTATTTTTAATCAAATAATTACTGCAGAGGTGAGCAGAAGATAATTCTTTCCAAAACATTACAAATTTGATCAATTTCAAACTTTGAACACTAGTGTATGTTGGAGATTTGACTTACTAGTCTAATGGTCAATAGCATCTTGGAGATGTAGTCTGACAAGGAGGTTCGCTCCAACTCTGCTGGGGTGCAGCAGGCCATCAGCATTGAAGAATCTAGGAACAAAACAAGCAATTTGACACAGAGCCAACAATATTTAGTATGCAGTTCCAGGTTTATTAGAAGGAAACACACTAGAGCAGAGGTGAAATGCAAAAAACAAAAACGATAATATATTAAACATATACAAAGGATAATATATTAAATATGAACAAGTAAACCTTTCTTTTGTCACTCTTGAAATCACAGAACAGTTTTATCAATATTTGTTACCATAAAAGATCAAAACAACTTTAGATTAGTTTTCAGTTGATCTTCGCGCTCCTTGATAACGGTACGTCACCGGTAAACAGCAAAGTGTATAGGTTTAGGTTAAATAAATCACGCGTTTAAATTACATAAATAAACATATGAATAAACATATCCCCCTTATTTTTCATGTAAAAGTGGGCGTGGCCATTTGTAAATTGAATGTGTCTGGCTTCCGGTGTCATTCCAGCTATATTAGCTGTACAAACAGCTTGTTTTGCTGTTTGCTATTGCAAACTGGTGTATCTTACCATGTTATTTTGATGTATTGTCTTAATTATGAACGTACTGGTTTATAGTGCAAACAGTTTTACCATTTACTGCACTTTGTTCTTCTCGTTATTTCCCTATAACCATGACCACAAGTCTCACACATTCACATACAATTGCTTGGTGGATAGAATTAGATCACTACATAAACAATTCAAAATGTCATTAAATTATGACATTGCATTTAAAATTCATTTTGTAGTTCAATGGCCCAGTGCAAAATGCCAAGCCTGCACGTGATAGTGGGACAAAGTGGCACTTTTATAGTTTAAGATTTTTTACGAACACTTATGTGCATCTCAAAAAATTAGAATATCGTGAAAAAGTTCTTTTTTTGTAACATTTCAAAAAGTGAAATTTTCATATATTCTAGATTCATTACACGTAGAGTAAAACATTTCAACAGTTTTTTAATTTTGATGATTATAGCTTAATTTAATTAATGTAATTATTGCATTTAAGAACACTGAAAATTATCAAAAAAGAATAAAAAGGAGTTAAATAAATTTTAATTCATTTTAACGAATCCTTGTCCACTGGTGTTACTCTACTGGCGTCACATCGTAGTAGACCGTACAGGCGTCACACCGGAGGACATTTTCTGTCACACCAAAGGACGTTTCAGACTTTTGTGTCAATTAATGACCTTGCTATTCCAAGCTAACCTGTCATTAGCGGTAAGCAAGACACATTTGCATAATTTTCTATGATTATGTAGTTTAACATGCACTTTTTAATTAAAAAATATAATTTAGGGGTGTCACATTAATGGACAACAAAATGTAAAAGTTTATAGTGGTTCCAAAAAAGCTAAATATTTGAACAATTCTGAGACAACAATTTACCTTGTGCACATGTCATGGGCTTCACAGGGGGCTTCAGTAACACGACCATGAATGGGGTTCTTCAACTAATTAAAGTTTTCTCTGGAATTGGCCAATTTAAAATCAGGATATGGTTTTCAGATACAAAAATGTGTCAAGTTCCTACGTTTTCAGAATGTATGGATGAAAAAAAATTATTGCCATTTACTAAAATAGTAAATTATGCCAGAGGTATTTATTAACATTTTTATGCTTTTATTTTTCATTTATAAAAGTTGTCATTTATTGAACCATGCTTGAGACAGTCACACCACAGGACAATTTTGAGATTTGGCTCAAAAATGTAAAAAATCGAATAACACTGCAGCTTTATAACAGGTCCGTGTAGGACAAAGAAATATATATATATATATATATATGTGCTGGGGAAAGTTACTTTTAAAAGTAATGCATTACAATATTGCATTACTCCCTAAAAAAGTAAC
>NW_015636843.1:71517-71936 GCF_001515625.1 Sinocyclocheilus rhinocerous
TTACTTAATTAATTAATTTTTTTATTTTACGTGGCACTAAAACGCCATCATGTCTGAGTTTTTGACTGCGGTAGGCTCAGGGCTAGTGCTGGCCAAATAAGCAGAATAGTATTGTTGTGCCCCCTCCCTCAAGAAAAAAACAAAAAACAAAACACCTACTATAAATAGAACTTTAATCAAATATAAAAGTAAATAAAAAAATTGTAATTCAATTGTATTATTTATAAATTACAATTGTAGCTCTAGACTGTTACCTATGGCTATGATTTTATTAATACCGTTGTCTTATTGATTTTATGGTCTCAAGCACACAGAAATTACACAAAAAAAATTTAAGCAGTTTTACTACGATAAAACTATGGTTAATTTTGGTAAGGGTTGTGATGTCCACATGTTTTTGTTGAAGAAATTAAAGAGGC
>NW_015636843.1:72878-95618 GCF_001515625.1 Sinocyclocheilus rhinocerous
TATTTATAAATTACAATTGTAGCTCTAGACTGTTACCTATGGCTATGATTTTATTAATACCGTTGTCTTATTGATTTTATGGTCTCAAGCACACAGAAATTACACAAAAAAAATTTAAGCAGTTTTACTACGATAAAACTATGGTTAATTTTGGTAAGGGTTGTGATGTCCACATGTTTTTGTTGAAGAAATTAAAGAGGCTGTAGCATTTCTAATTCAAAAAGGTGTCCAAAAATTACAAATTAAGTGGATATTTAAATTAAATGTTTGGTCAATACTAAACAAGGATTTGATCGTCCTGTAAGTGCAACAACAACAATTATCAGGCCTTTGGTGCCCTTTACAGGCATTTGTAATAATGTAAATTTTTTTATTTTGTATTACATTATATATTTAACAGTGTTATTCAATGAAACCATATTTAAACCATATACTATATATAGCCTCGTAGTTTTTATATTATACATTTTAAGTCGTGGAAACTAGAATCAGATGTCAGAGTCAGATGCGTTGTTGTTGGTGGTGAAATTATTACCGTTACTTTACGTCAACAGTCAAAAAAGTTTCACAGGATTATGAACTTATAGTTACCTGAAAGTGATGCACGGGCTTCATCTCGGGCTTTTTTCTTTTTCTTTTCTCTGCGCCAGACTGCACTGATGTTTTTTCCCTGATATAACCTAGTTGTCCATTAATTATGAAGATCATTTGTATTCAGCAGCAAACATGAGGTGAGAGCGAGCGCTTGCGCGGGCACAGATGCGGGAATGGAGCGTCACCTGTGCTTATACTGCCTACTGCGTTCATCATAAAATGCATTTTTTATATTTAATTTTTTGAGCAACTGGGATGGTGCCCCCCCTGGGAAGTGGTGCCCTACGCAAACTGCGTACTCTGCCTATTGGGTGCGGCGGTATTGAGTAAGGCTACAGTATTTGCCGGCTAGTCATAGCAATAAAGCATCATGCCTGTGCTGTCCACCCAGCTAACAGGGAACGTTCACATAACTTTCACTAACGTTATTTAAAAGTTATGTAAATGTTAGAAAGAAACGTTCCTGACATAATGTTTCTGGAACAGTCTTATAATGTTTTCATAGCCACGTTTCCTAGAGGAAATTGATCGGTGGAAGGCCACAGAACTCTGCCAGTTTGCCCTTTATACTGGGAAAATTGTGCTAAATGGTGTCATACCTGGCAGATTGTATGACCACTTTATGCTGTTTAGTGTGGCACTGTCTATTCTTGTCAGTCCTGCCCTTGCCAAGAAATATAACTTGTATGCTGAAGAACTACTGACATTTTTTGTAAAACAAGTTGAACTACTGTATGGCAGTGACTTTTTGGTGTATAACGTACACTCACTAGTACACCTTGCATCTGATGCTAACCACTATGGCAGTCTTGATGAGTGCAGTGCCTTCAGATTTGAGAGTTACTTGCACCAGCTTAAAAGGTTGGTTCGTTCTGGCAGAAGTCCTCTTTCACAAATTGTCAGACGGCTTGGTGAAATGGACAGATGGGTAAAAGAAACACCAAAACTGGCTACCACTCTCAGAACTAAGAGACCAAACAACATTTTTGCACTTAGTGATGTGAAATGCTGTGAGGTTGTACAATTGGCAGAGCATGAGAGTGTGCTTTGTCGTGTCTATGACCACCTGGAGCCACTGTTTATAGAGCCTTGTGATTCCAGGCTTATTGGCATTTATAAAGGCCACATTAACCAGACAAGAATGAAGAAGCTGTCTTTAGATTTGCTGAAAAGAAAGGCGTTTGTGGTAAGAGGATAACGGCAACTTAATTTTTCTTACAGTTTTACATTCACTGAAAAACTGACATTTAACATGTTTGCCTGCCCACAAATTTTGTAAATATGTTTGTAAATATTACTATTATATCTGTGAAGGAAGCCCTTCAGTGAAAATGTATTTTATGTAAAGGTTTTAATTTCGTTTGACATCAGTTCTTTACTAGCTTTTGGACTAAATTAAGAAGAAAACAACAACTGCTTTTCCCTATACATTGGTTGTACAATGTGACATGCCTATCCTGTCTTATTTTTTTGTTTTGCATTTTTATACTTTCACAAGTCTACCTTGCCTTGTGGTGGGGGTTATTTTATTTTGTTAGTATTATTGGTCTGTTTCCTCTTCATAATCTTAATTTGTCAGCTATCCAAAGTATGGTAAGTGTTCACTTGTCAGCTGATTTTAATGTTATTTATTTTTACGTTATAAAGTTTTTACGTGTGTCCCTTTTAGGTCACAGAGGACTGCTTTTCTGTTATAAAATTTGAACAAGACAACACTGTGGAAACAGTGCCTTCAATATGGCTGGAAAAAACACAAGAGGTATTGACTTTTGATAATGTGTTATGCTGGGGTTCTCAAAGTATGTTAGGAATTATGTCTCCAAATCAGTACAAAGGCATAATTCTAAAACGAAAGGGCATCATGAAATCTATAGGAAGATTCCTCTCTGCATAAAACATAGACTTGGCAACACCAAAGAAGTTAAAGAATTACTGTTTAAAATGGTCTTTTACACAAATGTACACTTGCTTAATTTTTTACGTTGCAAGTTGTAATTTGTTTCTTCATACTTGGCAGCTCATGTGTAACAATGAGATTTGTACAATAATGTAATTTTTAAAGCACACCTTTTGTAGTTGATGGTAAACTGTAATTTTGCATTTGGAGTCTTTAATGTTAAAGGCATCTGTTTCTTTTATTTTGTCACTTCAGCCCGAAGCAGAGACTTGTGGAAAAGAAGACACATAGAACACACTTAATTAGTTGTTTTACACACAGAATGTATTTTGTTATGTAAGATTTGGAATGTTTCAGTTTGTGGAATGTTTGAGTATATAAAAATGTGAAAGTAAAGTAAGATATCAGTTATGCTATTGTTTTCATTTAGATGTACTGTATGTTACAGTGTACTTATCCTTGGCAAAAGGTAGACAAATACAATATGAATGAAAATTATCAAATATATTAAAATATGAAAAATGTTTGTGTAGTGTCTTACAGATTTTGGTGTTGACAAATATAATTAGAAATGTTTTACCAAAATGATATTGTTTGAATTAATATTTGTTTATAAAACACGTTCCCAGGGCAATGTTTGGAGGATATTTGCATATATTATATAACGTTTAGAAACAATTTTTTTTCCTATCATTTTCCTAACAAGATGAAAAATGTGGACATTTGGAATGTTTAAAAACATTCAGAAATAATGTTTTCATAACGTTTTCAAGATGATAAAATGGAATGTTTCTATAACGTTCACATAAACCAAGAAAAAACGTTCCTAATACATGAAAAAATGCAAATTTAAACGTTTAAACAACATTCCCTAATAACATTTTCATAACGTTTTCAAGATGGGAGAATGGAATGTTTCTACAACGTTCACATAAACCAAGCGAAAACGTTCCTAATACATGAAAAAAATTAACATTTTAAACATTTAAACAACATTCACTAATATCATTTTCATAACGTTTTCAAGATGATAGAATGGAATATTTCTATAACGTTCACATAAACCAAGAGAAAACGTTCCTAATACATTAAATTTTTTTTAAATTTAAACGTTTAATCACATTGATCTTCAACAGATCCCTGGAGCTGTGTGAAATCCCCTCCTGCTTTAAACGCTCCATCATCATCCCTGTACCCAATGTTATAACATTTTGGTGGAAATTAAACAATTTTTAAAAATTATATTCAAATGTTTGTTGCAATGCAAGTTTAATATAGTTTAGAATTTTTAAATTATTTTTATTTTAAAGGGGTCCTATTATGCTCTTTTACAAAGTCTTGATTTTTTTGTGGGAGTGTACTAGAACAGGCTCTCCATACTAGGTTGTTCGAAAAACACATTCTTTTTCACATATTTTATATTATTACAACACCTCTCTTCCCAGTCTGACATGAACGGCTCGAATAGTTCATGAATCAAATGAAGGCCCGCCTTCTGAAATACGAAATCTGCTGTGATCTGTGTGTGTAGTGATTGGCACCAATCGGCGCCTTGCCGGAAAACGTCATGGCGTCAAATCAAATCAATTTGAGCGCGATTTAAACCCGTATGATTGTAACCACTCTAAATTCGTCTGCCTTGGGAAAGCTAGCCAGTCTCCGACATTGTGATAACACTCGTTGCCTTCTCTAGTGCAGTTCAATCAGGTCTCGTCAGGTCTTTTGATATCACAAATCCCGGAAATTATGCGTTGTAGTCCAAACGAGTCGTTCTTTGAAGTTTTTTCAAAATGATTTCTGTTGAATAAAGTGGACTTTGAGCTTTGTAACTTTGCAGATCTTTTTTTTATGCTCAAACAGCAACATTTTTTTTTAATATTTTGTGAACATTTATATTAATTTTTAGTGACGTGACATGTGATGTGACATGTGGCCAAGTATGGTGACCCATACTCGGAATTAGTGCTCTGCATTTATCCCATCCAAAGTGCACACAAACAGCAATCACACACCAGGAGCAGTGGGCTGCCTTTTTTTTTTTTTGCTGTGGCGCCCGGGGAGCAGTTGGGGAGTTCGGTGCCTTGCTCAAGAGCACCTCAGTCGTGGTATTGAAGGTGGGAGAGAGCGCTGTACATTCACTCCCCCCACCTACCGGTACGAGACTCTCTAACCATTAGGCCACGACTTCCCCTTATATAGTTTAGTTTCAGTTTTAGTTTGTTTAAAGTTTAGCAGAATTAACAGATCACTTCCTGCGCGCAGGCCAAAGAAAGACGTAGGCATAATTTAACCTTAGTGTGGCAAACATATAGCGACACAAAATTAACGCATGCTGAGATTGATTTAGATAGTAAAGGTATATAAACATATGCCAAAGAAAACAGTCGAGCCTTTTTACTAAATTAATCTACACAAGTTGCTCTTAATGTCCTATCCAAGTATGTGTGTTGAGATATTTAAAATGAAGATAAATGTAGCCTGATTTGGTTATATTTGCCTATATGTCTTTTCTTATTTAACCATAATCATGATATTGTAACTGTGGAGTAAGGGAAACAGGTCAATTTAGCTCAAAGGGAATCATTTAAGATTTTAAAGGGAATTTGGACAGAATCACTGTTTTACGGCTGATCACTGAGCCGGCCAGCGACTCATTGAACGGGCCGTATAACATCAACTCTTCAATGGATATTTATATCCAAAATATAGTGAAAACACTATTAATTAGCACATTAACAAGCTCGGCAGTTTAAGACATTAACTTGTAAGCACAAAACACAAGATACTTCTCTTTTCAATATAAATAAGGCTTTATTGGATAAATCTAAGACATATAAACTAATCTAACACATAAAACACACGCATTCACACAAGTTGCAGAAAGAGAGAAAGTGACGAAATAATTAGTTTAAGAGAATGAAAATGTGAAATCCCAAGTTTAGAGCAATATGTGCAATTGCCTAGACCTGAACAACCATCAATAACTTAATTAACCCTCGAATTGAGTTCCTCAATAAGGTTAAAATTTATATTAAATGCACCAGTTCAGCTAGAATCTGGAGGTACTTGCGTTGCCTGGGTGCCGGGGTTCGCTTTGTTGTGGTCCTTGTAGAAAAGGGGGTTTCCCGCGGTTGCTGACTAGCTGGAAGTTCAGTCTGTGGAAGCCAGTGGTTGGGCTTTGACTGACGACGCGGAGTTGTGGTCTGGTTAAAGTTTTAGATGGCACTCGAGGTCGGACTCGGAGACACGGCGTTAGGCAACTTAACTCAGAACACGAAACTCTCAACGGAAAATAAAAGAAACTAAAGTAAAGAAATAGAAGTAAAGTTTGACGAGACTAGGTGGCGTTTCTCCTCATGGTTTTGGAGGAGCTCAGAGCACGCTCAAAGAGCTAAAAAAGCATAGCTCAAAGCTATGACTAAAAAACCGCATGGCTAAAAGTGATGACTTGAAAGCACATGACTAAAAAGCATATATTTCTCCTCCCAATTCATAAATCAAATATTATCATATCAGTCACATGGTCCGAGTTTTTCCCGCTCTTGCAGAGTATAATTTTGGACATGATTTCTATAACAAGAATATGATTCATTTGACAAAGAATTGATCGGAAGAAACGGTTCAAGCATGAATTTTCAAACTCACACATACTAAATATGAATATGAACCCTTAAGCTATGCAATAGTTATTAAAAAGACATACACAATAAATGATTAAACATGATAGTCTAATGTGTGGGTTACATACATGATAGGGAGTTAAGCAATGGACTGATATTAGTTTATAAGCCCTTTTGAGTTCATTTTGGTGCATCTACATCTGTAAAAGACAGTTTCTGTACCATTCTGTGAACAAGGACATGTTCTGTGAAGACCAGAGAGTTAAGAGGTCTGTAAGGAATCTCAGTCTGTTCTTTGTCTCCTAGGTGGGGGAAGTCAATCCAAAGAGCTTGTGATTACTATCACTGGTTTACATGATGGTCATGCTGTGCATTTCTTTGACCATTAATCTTGCTTACTTGCCCCAAAATTGATCATCTCCTTCCTGAGATGTTATGATCAGTGTGTTCTCTGTGTTAATTTTGAAAGATGTTCTGTGAAAGTTGGTTGGTTAGGCTTGCTTCAGACTGGCTTGTGGCGCCAGGATCTGAGTTACGAACATCCTGTGTCTTGGGCCTCTGAGGAATTCGGCTCATGTTTCAACCATGTTCTTGACCAAATCTTAGATTGTCTGATTCGGTCTGATACCCTTCAGTGGTGTCTTGCTCAATTTTCCGTGACCAGTCGTGCATAAATCATAACTGGACTAATGAAATTCAATAATAACGGCAATCGCTTTTAACAGTAAAGGCTTATATTTGAATGTTCTTTTAATTTATGAAGAATTATAAGCGTGTGTATTATGTGATTGAGCCAATGCACATTTTTTCAAAAGCCTGTCAGAGTGATCACAAGATGCTAGGCAAAAGTTTTGTGTTGTTTAAAGAAAGGATGTGCGTTCTCATCTTTTTTTCTGTTAATTATCATGTTGCGCTGCATGTCTGTTTTGCAGACATGCAGAATGCCTAATGTTGGTTTCAGTGCTTGTGTTACATGATAAAATAAATAATCTTGCTTACCTGATGTAATAGATTTAATGCGAGTGTGGTTCGGGTCGCTACACCCGGTCTTTATGTCAAAGGTTCTGGTCTGGTACAGAATTAAATTAGTGCTGCTGTCAGATAATGGGTTGGGTGTTCTGTTAAGTACTGCTGGCAGATTTACCAAACATGACGGGCTTTAAACTGCTTTTGCGTCTCTCAGTCAGATAACCCCATATGCGTGAGCTCCATTACAGGTAGGCTATTTTCCTAAACCTCCACTCAGCTCCTATATTTTTCTGCCAAGGAGTGAGAACGTAACGATTATGATTATATAACGATTATGAAAGATTATATCTTTTCGATAATTATTTTATTTCACTTAGTTTTTTTTTAGTTTAGTTTTTCAATTATTTTGACGTTTTTATTTTATTTCAGTTTACGAAATTTTAAATTTAATTTTTCATCAAACGTTTTAGTCTTAGTTTTAGTTTTCGTTTACGAAAATAACCTTGCAGCAATGTTAAAAAATACTCATACTGCTTCGCCAGGCCAAAAGAGGACGCCTACAGGAGTAGGGACAAAGCCTTGTACAAACAGGCCAAATGCACACAAAATAGGGGAAAAACTACTCTGAAAAGCTAAAAATACAGCTTTCAAACAACACTGTTAGGACAGCAGAAAGGATAATTGGTGTGCACCTGCCCAACCTTCAGGACTTGTACAACTCCAGAGTGAAGAAACGGGCAGGAAACATCATCAAAGACCCCTCTCATCCCGGACACAACCTGTTTGCACTTCTCCCTTCAGGCAGACGGTACAGATCTCTGTGCACTAGAATATCTTCGCATAAAATCAGTTTTTCCCATGCCATCTCCAACCTCTCCAACCTAAAGAGCTAACACTGGAATTATGACCTGTTCTTCATGCCTGTATTCATTCTCCATCTCTAATTACTGCCTCTCTCTCTCAAGTACTATGTAAATACATATGCATATTTTCTATATAGCTGTGTATACAGAGTAAATAATGCACATTTCTGTAAATAAATCTTCCGTTCCAGATTCATATACATTATTTTTTATTGTTAAGTCTTATTTAAATGTTTATGTTCTCATGTCAGATATGCATGTATGTACCAAGAGCTTCTTAAAAACACCACAACAAATTCCTCGTGTGTTTGCACACACTTGGCGAATAAAGCTGTTTCTGATTCTGACTTCAAAATTGCGATTTTGGAGGAAAATAAAGAGGTTAAAAGGTAATGTTTCATTTCAAAGGCATTGTTCTAAAATAGGGTTTTAATTCTGACATGACAAATTAGCCTTGGACAAATGCGCCTGCGCGTTCACTTGGATTATGTTCTTATAATAGCATAAGAACATAAACAGTTGTTTTTGGCCATGATAGTAAAACATCGTTCATATAGCTACTTTTGCAGCTTGAAATGTAGAATTGAAATAAACAGTCAAATCAAAAACAAAATATAAAGCTTTATTGCATCTTTATTTGCATCAGAAAGACTAATAAAATCAGCGTGCTGACTTGACTAGCTTAGTAACTATAGTTCCAACCACGTAAGCTTACGTCGCTGTTTGCAAATGTTCGTTTGAACTATGGTTTCGGGAAACACCTAATCATTGAACTATATTGGTAATGAGTGAACTTGCGACCATAGGGTGGCTAACGATGCTTTTGAGAAACGCACCCCAGAGCAGGCCGTGGTGTTTAACTACAGAATGTTGTTCCTTACGCCACCTAGTGGAAATTTTGCATAATGTACTGCATATGCATTCTTGGTATTAACTCACTCATCTCAACTAAATACAGCATGTGCTTGCTTTGTATTGCATGCATGAACTAACTGTAATCAACTAACTACAGCATATGCATGCTTCGTATTGCATGATTGATCTTACTCTGATCAACTAACTACAGAATATGCATGCTTTGTGTTGCATGCATGAACTAACTATAATCAACTAACTACAGAATATGCATGCTTTATACTGCATGCATGAACTAACTATTGCTGGAAAAGTTGCTTTACTGCACATGCATGCTTTCTATTGAAGCTTTTCAGCATATACATGCTTTGTATTGCACGCATGAACTATTTCAACTACACTAACAACATAACATGAATGCTTTACATATGCTTGCATGAACTAAATATCGCGAGAAAAGTTTTAAAGCACATGTATGATTTGTGTTGAAGCGACACAGCATGTGCATGCTTTGTATTGCATGCATGAACAAATTCAACTCGACTAAATACAGCATAAGCATGCTTTGTATCAACTGTCATATCAACCATCAACCCATGTTCATGCCATGTATTGCATGCATGATCTAACTATCGCTGGAAAGGATGTTTTACAGCTCGTGCATGCTTTGTTTTGAAACTTTTCAGCATAAGCATGCTTTGTATCAACTGTCATATCAACCATCAACCCATGTTCATGCCATGTATTGCATGCATGAACTAAATTGCGCTGGAAAAGTTGTTTTACAACAAAGTAAAAAGTACAAAGTACATGCATGCTGTGTAGTGACGTTTTTCAGTAAATTCATGCTTTGAGTTGAAGCGGTACAGCATATGTATGCTTTGTATTTCATGCATAAACAAATTCAACTCAACTAAATACAGCATATGCATGCTTTGTATCTCAAGTGACTACAAGCATGTGCATGGTTTGTATTGCATGCATGAACTAACTCAAATCAACTAACTGTAGCATGTCCATGCTTTGTATTGCATGCATTAAATAACGCTTTCTGGGAAAGAAGTTTTAAAGCACGTGCATGTTTTGTCTTGATGTTATACAGCAAAATGCATGCTTTGTATTGAAGGTTTGAAGCATATGCATGCTCTGAATTGAAGCTTTACAGCATATGCATGCGTGGACGAATTCAACTGAACAAAATACAGGAAATGCATGTTTTGTATTGCAGCTGTACGGCATACTTTGTATTGAAGTTTTAACGCATATGCAAGTTTAGTATTGCATGCATGAACAAATTCAACCCGATTAAACAGCATAAGTATGCGTTGAATTAAAGCTGTACTTCTTTGTATTCCACGCATGCACATACTCAAATTAACTTAGCTCAACTAAACACAGCATATGCATTGTGTTTTATGCATAAACCAACTCTTGATGGAAAAGCTTTACAGCACATGCATGCTTTGTATTGAAATTTAAAAGCATAAGCATACTTTGTATTGCATTATGGATTCTTGGTATTGCATGCATGAACTAACTCATCTCAAATAAATACAGCATGTGCTTACTTTGTATTGCATGCATGAACTAACTCATCACAACTGACTACAGCATATGCATGCGTTGTATTGCATGCATGAACTAACTTAAATCAACTAACTATTGTTTGTATGTATTGTATTGTTTGTATTTGCTTTGTATTGCATGCATGAACTAACTGTAATCAACTAAACTACATCATATGCATTCTTTGTCTCTACTGCATATTCATGCTTCTTATTGCATGCATGAACTAACTCATCACAACTGACTACAGCATATGCATGCGTTGTATTGCATGTAGGGATGTAACGATTACCGGTTTCACGATAAATCACGATAAAATGCCCAGACTAACTGTTATACGTTGCGGAAGCCCATCCTTCCCGAAGGAGGTTTCGGAAGCACTTACATATGAACAACCATCTAGGAGCATATGGAAGATTAGAGGTGATTGTAACCCTCTTGGAAAATAGCAGAAAGTCTGCCGGGGAAACACGGGCTCTGAGGCTATACCGTGGATTTTACACATATGGGATCCACTTAGGTCTCTACATGGAACTCAGCCCTCTACCGGTTCTCACGGATTCATCGAGTGAGGGCCTGGCGCCGGACGCTCCGCCACTTCTGGCTGCCGAGGGGCCGGAGGAGCTCGACAGGGTCTACGATATGGACTCTCTGGAGCGGTTTTAGCAAGCCGACCTGAAGCCGGGGCCTCTCAGTGCGTCTACCTGTTTGAGGTGAGAACACAGGAGGAAACCGGCTCCACACATAGTCTATAGAATCTAGCGAATGTGTTAGCTAGATTCTACACGAGCCAGCGCCCAGGAGGATGCAACACTTCTAATAGAGTGAGCTCGCAACCTGATAAGCCAGGGTGATGGCATTCAATATGCAGTGGGCCATCCTCTGCTTAGAGATAGCATTCCCTTCTGCCCGCCTCCGACGGACAAAGAGATGGTCTGCGGTCCTGAAGCTTTGCGTCCGGTCTACGAAGCATCTCAATGCTCGGACGGGACAAGCAAAGCTAGGGCTGGGTCTGCCTACTCCAGGGCAGCGCTTGCAGGCTCACCACCTGATCCCTGAAGGGGGTAGTGGAAACCTTGGGCTGTTTTCATTGACAGAAACTTCAGCTCGACTGTCTGCAAAGGCTCAAATGGGCCCTGCTGTAGTGTCTGAGCACTAGAGACAGGTCCCAAGAGGGTATAGAGGGGGGCCGTGGAGGATTTAGCCTTCTCGCTGCCCTAAGGAACCTGATGACCAGATCATGCTTACCCACCGACTTCCCTTCCACGGGGTCGTGGTTGGCAGCAATCGCAGCCACGCAGACTTTAAGGGTGGAAGGACATAGCCTTCGCTCCAACCCCTGCTGCATAAAGGACAGCACGACTCTGATCGAACATTTCGGGGGGTCTCCTCGGTGAGAAGAACACCATTCGATCAACAGGTTCCACTTCAAGACGTAAGCGTGTCTCGTAGACGGTGCTCTCGCCGAAGTGATGGTCAACTACCTCTTGGGGTAGGTCACCTAGAACCTATATTTTAAATAAATATTTTGACCCCTAACCACCTTAAACTTCACCGTAGTCTTCCTCAAGCCCGCTGAGTGCCTATTTTGAGCCCTAACCACCTAAACTTCACCGTAGTCTTCCTCAAGCCCGCTGAGTGCCTATTTTGACCCCTAACCACCTAAACTATCTTCTGACACCATTCTCACCGGAGCCTTCACCACAGTCTTCCTCATGACCGCCAAGTTTCAGAGCTGCAGAAAGAGTATATCGCAAATCACAAAATCCTATTGACCTTAATGTATTTCGATCACTTCTCTCTTCATTCTCTGCTAATGCCTCCACTGCTAAAAGGACATACTATCACAACAAAATTAAAAATTCGCCTAACTGTCGCATGCTCTTTAAAACATTTCCCCCCCTCTTTTGTCCTTCTCCTCCCCCTCCTTCATCAACTCTAACAGCTGACGACTTTGCCACATTCTTCATTAATAAAATTAACCTCAGTGCACAATTTGCCACACCACACACTGTCAAATACATCTTACCAGCAAACATACACTCGTTTTCATCCTTTTCTGCACTCTCTGAGGCAGAAGGCTCTAAACTCATCCTTTCCAATCATCCTACTACTTGTCCGCTTGATCCTATTCCATCTCATCTCCTTCAAGCCATTTCTCCTGCCATTCGACCGAGACTGCCTTGCTTTCAGTTGTTGAAGCCCTAAGACTGGCAAGAGTGGTTTCCAAATCTTCTATACTTATTTTGCTGGACCTGTCTGTATATTTATCTTTTTTTTTTATTCTTTATTTAAAAAAAAAACAAACCAAAAAAAACACTAGCTTTCTATTTTTTCTATTCTATCTACTTGTTTTTCTTTGTTTGTGTGTGTGTATAATATATATATAGCATTCGAAGCCCCCAGGTTTTTGCACCAAATTAAAGGCTATTTTGACCAAGTCAAACAGGAAGTGCCCACGTGCAACTTATTTGACGCGACCCAAATAGGCTTTCCATGGACAGTGCATTTTCATGCAAATTAAGGCATTTTATGAGCTCTAATGTTCATGAATCTGCTGCATGGTGTTTCCTGAGCACTGTACTGTAGGTATTACTCAATAAAATAACTGTAGTTTTGAAATATTACCCGTTACTGTATCATCCACGGAACGCCTGTGAAAATGCCATTGAATAAGTTGCAAAAGGGACGTTGGATATACAGGTGTCCGATCGCCCCGAAATCGACATATACATCACGTCACGGTCCCTTGGGACGGCCCCCAGAGTTCTGTGTCCGTGTCTGCTTATTTGGCCCCAAAAGACCCCTTTGACCACGAACCACCTATGAAGTTTTCATTTAATAAGTTGCAAGCGGGACGTTGGAAATACAGGGTTTGAAAGGTCACAGGGCCCCGAATTTCGGTACGGTAGCGGTCCAGGGGCCCCCGATTCAGGATCCAGAGTTTCAGAGTTCTAGATGACTTCTAAGCACGTTTTGGCAGTCAAAATATCTTTCTCATCAGAGCTCTTAAATTAATTCAAGAGGGTCTTGGAGGCTATGTGAGAAAGAGGCCTGTGTGAGAGATTCTTGTCAAACGTGCACACACAACTTTGCGTTTGAGGTAGACACTCGTCAACTCGATATGTTGTTCGCGGGCCCCTATGCTACCAGCATATGAAGTTTGGGGCCCCTTGGACCCCCAGGGGCCGAACGGGGGTCGTTGACATGTGTAAATTCTTCCATTCATTTTCACAGGTGCTTCGTGGAAAGCGGACAGGAAGGTCCGATCGTCCCGAAATCGACATATACGTCACATCACAGTCCCCTGGGGTGGCCCCCAGAGTTCCGTGGGGCCGAATGGGAGCCCCTGACACGTGCAACTTATCCCATTGATTTTCATAGGTGCATAGGTGCTTGGTGTACAACCCAATGAGTGGCTCCGAAAGTTCAGAACGGCTCCAATTCGAGTTTGAATTCTTAGACGGCGTGCAAACTCACTTAACCACATTAAGTGCTCGTTCGGCCTAACCGGGGATGTTATGGGCTGATAATTTTTCTTGAATATGTTTTTCTGATTTTTTTTATAATACTTGCCATACTCCGAGGGGTACGGGTCTCAAATATGCGGTGTGTGAGGGCGTGAGGAACGAGCATTCGAAGCCCCCAGGTTTTTGCACCAAGTTAAAGGCTTTTTTGACCGAGTCAGATTTTTTTGAGTCGAAATTTATGTTTCTCCAATCTTCTTGAAATTCAGACCATGTCCAGACTAGCACATGAACGCAGGTTTCAGCTCCATATCTCTTCTAGAAGCTGAGATCTGAACGTCCCACGTACAATCTATCCCATTATAAAAAAAAATAGGCTGTTCGTGGTCAGTGGAATTCAGAGGATTTAACAGCTCTAGGTGCTTCAGGAGGAGGTGAGGAGCCACCTAAATAGGTTTCTTAGTGGATTCTTTGATGCTTGACCACAAAAGTGGACTGATCAAGTAGGACCGTCCCACCTGCAACTTATTTGATGGGACCTAGACAGGCTTTCTGTGGACAGACCTTTTTTGAGCTAATTATGAATATTGATGAGTTGTAATGTACATTACCCTGTCGGGCCATGTTTCCTGTGTACTGTACTGCGTGTTTTTCATTATAAAATCATTATAATCATAAATTATGACTTAGAAATTTGTTGTCCACGGACAGCCTGTGTAGGGTCGGTCAAACAAGTTAAAGGTGATCAAGTGACACGTGTAACTTATTTGACAGGACCTACATAGGCTTTCCGTGGACAATGCATTTTTATGCAAATTAAGCCATTTTATGTGCTCTAATGTACATGAAACTGTTGGGTCATGTTCCCTGAGCACTGTACTGTAGGAATTACTCAATAAAATCACTGTAGTTACGAAATACGACCTATTACTACATTGTCCACGGAAAGCCTGTATAGGTCCCGTCAAATAAGTTACACGTGGGACGGTCCTTCTTGTTCAGTCCACTTTGGTGGTCAAACATCCATTAATAAACCTATTTAGGTGGCTCCTCACCTCCTCCTGAAGCACTTAGATGTGTTAAATCCTCTGAATTCAACTGACGACGAACAGCTTATTTTTTTAAAATGGGATAGATTGTAGGTGGGACGTCCAGATCTCGGCTTCTGGCCATGATATCAAGCTGAAACCTGTGCTAGTCTGAACACGCCCTACGTATGTGGTGAATTTCAAGGAGATTGGAGAAACTTGACATTTTGACCCCAAAATACTCAAAGGTGTACACAGTTTTATTTTAGCTGAATTTTCAAGTTTCTCCAATCCTCTTGAAATTCACACCACGAGTAGGGCATGTCGAGACCAGCACAGTGACGCGGGTTTCAGCTTGATATCACTTTTAGAAGCTGAGATCTGGATGTCCCACCTACAATCTTTCCCATGATGAAACAGATCAGATCAGATCAAATCAGAAAGAGCTTTATTGCCAAGTATGTTTGCACATACAAGGAATTTGTTATAGTGTCACAAGCTTACAGTACACGGCGATAACAACAACACACAGATAATAAAAATAAGATGTGAATAAAATACACATGCATAAATATAAACCACAAAAAAAGAATAAATTGTATGTACAGGTGTGCTATAGATAGAATATGTAGCGTCTGCGTAAGGTCATGGATGGTCTTTGGGGTTTATGGCTTAAGAGACCCCTTTTAGCCTTTGACATTTGCATATAAATTACAGTCCTGGTCACAGACTTTACATTTATATGGGGGCTAAATTGTCAAATTATTCTCCCCACTATCAAGGAGATACTAAGCAGTCCACCACTATCATCTCCCCAACTGACTTCAAACAGTTTCCGAAGACAAGTAAATGACCCCCGATGTCGCCATAAAGGGAGACAAAGGAAACTTCTCCCGCTCAAAAATTCACGCCGGGTATTGGCTATTCCACCCAGAAGGGTGTGTGGATAGAAAACCCTCAAAAGTCATTAGCTCGAAATGATCTTTGCTCAATAAAACCTCTTCTTTTGAGACGACACTTACTAAGACTCTCAAGACTCTCCTCTTGATTTTGTTTTTCGGCAGTTTTTATCTTCAAGTATAACTTCGATTCGCTGTGGACTTTCCTATCTTCAGAAGAACCAGGAGTAAACTTCCAGCTCACTCCTAAAGAACTAATCAAAGACCTCCGTTGTCTACTGCATCAGGACTCTTGTTTAGCAATCGAAGCCAATGCAAGTAACCGTTTACAACTATTTAGATGCGTGTTTAAATTTTTGATTCTTTGATGATTTTCATAGGTTGTGGTTAATTGATGTGAAATACTGCCATTCTTTTGCTCTTCTCTCTCTTTTCCTTACTTTGCTTCATTCTGTATATATGTGTTTTGCTTAGTTAGTTATATGTTAGATATAGTTTCATTCATTAAATCCCTTATATTCACAATTGATTGCCACTGTACGTTGTTCACAATTCGAAGTCACTGAATGTTTGATCCCTTGCTACATATGCTAAATTACTGCTAGCATAGCATAAAAAGCTACATAACATAAAAAGAAAGCTACTTTCCTTGAATTTATAAATGATTATATATTCTGCTCGGTGGACGGACAGATCAAAAAATTGTAATATTGATTCTGCTACAGTTAATTCTAAGATCTAATCTAAATATTTATTATTAATCATAACCAATTATAATTCATAAATATTTCCCTTTTGAGCTGATTTAATACAAATAAGAATAGTATAAAATAAAAGTTGTCGGGATGTACTAGGATATAGGGTGATAAATAAGTATACGGTTATTGCACATAATTTTATTGCACAATGGGAGAACATTAACTGTTCATGAGGTAGATTGCATGGGGTAAGAAACTGTTCTTGTGCCTGGCTGTAGTAGTATTCGGTGCTCTGTAACACCGACCAGATGGCAAAAGTTCAAAAAGGAGATGGCTTGGATGTGATGGATCCAGAGTGATTTTCTGAGCCCTTTTCCTCACTCTGGATGTATACAGTTCTTGGGGGGTAGGCAGGGGGGCACCAATGATACTTTCAGCAGTCCGAACCGTTCTCTGTAGTCTGATTTTGTAGCTGAACCAAACCAGACAGTTATTGAAGTGCACAGAACAGACTCGATGACGGCTGAGTAGAACTGCTTCAGCAGCTCCTTTGGCAGGTTGAATTTCCTCAGTTGGCGAAGGAAGTACAACCTCTGCAAAAAATGTTTTGAGGGTGTTCAGCTCCAGGTTGTTAAGACTGCACCAGACAGCCAGCTCTTTAACCTCCTGTCTGTAAGCAGACTCATCTCCGTCCTTGATGAGATTGATGACAGAGGGATCTTTAGAGTTGCAGTCGTTGGTGTAGAGGGAGAAGAGCAGTGGGGAGAGGACGCAACCCTGAGGGGCCCCGGTGTTGGTGGTGCGGCTGTTGGGTGTGAATTTACCAATTCTCACTAGCTGTTGCCTATCTGTCAGAAAGCTGGTGATCCATTGACAGATAGAGCTAGGGACAGAGAGCTGGGTTAGTTTGGTCTGGAGGAGTGTTGGGATGATGGTGTTGAAAGCGGAGCTAAAGTCCACAAACAGGATCCTCACATAAGTCCCTGTTTTGTCCCGATGTTGCAGGATGAAGTGCAGTCCCATGCTGCATCATCCACGGACCTGTGTAGGATTTCTATCGAAAAGACACAGATACGCCATTGAATCAACTCATCACGAGGTCAAAACTAATCATCACTATCACCTGACGCCAATATTCTGTGTCGACTTCCCTTGTCGTTTTCTCCTCAGAAGAATTGGAAGAGTGATGAAAAACTAATCGAATCAGGAGACAACAGAGAGATTTTGTATCAAGGACTAAAAAGTTCTTTCACAACATATAGTTGAGAGATACCTCGTGATCGCTTATGCATGGAACCATATTTGCACAAGAAATTGCTAATTTAATCACACCCTCCCGGTTTGCACACGCACACAGGATCTATACAGCGTGATACCACATGACCCATTGAACATCTGCTTCCTGCCCTTCTGAAACCCAACTGACACGCGTTCTTTTCTTACAGCAAAAGAAACAGAACCTTGCATGACGATTTTAAAAGACAATCATTTAAAACAATTAAAAAGTATAAAAGGGCAACTATATTCACAAATAATATGTTTCGTACCTTTCTATGCTCGATGTGTTTCATGTAATCGGTGCAACTTTAATCAATGCCTTGTAACGTTTCCTTTTAGCAGATAAAGTATTTAATATGTGTGTAAGATAAGTGAAGCTTAGTATCGGGTGAAAGCTTGTTTTATTTGCAGAAAATTGGCGTGAATGAAAAAATTATATTCGGCATCGTTCTCTGGTGATAGTACTTTTATAAGAAGTTATTAAAACTTGCAGAAATACTCCCCACGGGGAGCATGTGATTCATGCATGATAAAGGAACAGTATGGGGCGTGGCTAAGCCCCGCAGCCAATTTCTGATTGGAACAATCGCCATGGGATGGACCAAAATCAGCCTGCTTAAAACTGGACACAAAGCCTTCGTTGGCTTGCTCGCTGCTTGCTCTCTGGATCTTTGGTTCTTCTGCCTTATTGATTGCGTTACAAAGCGCTCACAGCCATTAACATCAGGCTAGTGATCCTCCAGAAATCCAAAACTTCGTCAAACTTCGTGACTGCAGAAATCTTCAAAACTTAGTCTTCGCAAACAGATTCTGAGAAGAACTTAGCGTGTCGTCACGTCACAAGGAAACCAACCAATCGCCGGAGGGCATTCCCAGAAATACATCAGACATCGACCGTGTCAGCAACCAATCTGCAGCCACGGGATTCCCTCAAGTAACCATCCAGGAAGCCTGTTGTCAGCTGTCAGCTTGAACGCAAGTACCAAACAAGGCTAAATCTCTTGCTGAACGGGTGCTGAATTGAGTTTAAGCAGTAAACGTAAGCCAAGTCTCTGCTTTTCATGAGTTTTTTTCTTGGGGAAGTCGTGGCCTAATGGTTAGAGAGTCGGACTCGTAACCCAAAAGGTTGCGGGTTCGAGTCTCGTACCGGCAGGGATTGTAGGTGGGGGGAGTGAATGTACAGCGCTCTCTTCCACCCTTAATACCATGACTGAGATGAGACTCTTGAACAAGGCACCGAACCCCCAACTGCTCCCTGGGTGCTGCAGCAATATGGCTTCCCACTGCTCCGGGTGTGTGTTCACGGTGTGTGTGTGCACTTTGGATGGGAAAAATGCAGAGCACTAATTCCGAGTATGGGTCACCATACTTGGCCACATGTCACATGTCACTTCACTTTTATCAGGTTGAATTTAAAGAACTTGTAGAAAATGAGTATTAGAACTTTGGGAACTTCATGCAAACGCAGCAACTCATTTCCTGAACCTTTTGTTTGTATGTTTGTGTGTTTTAGCTTAGTTTAATGTGCCATAGAATAGCGAATAAATTTCTTTTTATAAAGATAATAAACTATAAGATATAAAACTGCCGAAAAATTTTCATTTATAAAGAAGTATTGTCTTGTGTTGCGTATTTTTAAAGTTAAACTCTGCCCAGATCCGGCTACCTAGCTCGTAGCTTATAAATTATCACAAGCATGTATTAACCTTTGGCCAGGGATAGTACAAATATTAAAATTGGTAAGATATACTGATGTTAACGTCTCGCTGGACGAATGTTCGATAAGGTGTAAACTATCAATTTTGGAATCAGTTCAATCAGGTTGATTTTGAATCTTCAGGTTCGATTCCCCCTCTGAAAAGAGCTCAAATAAAAGAGTTAAATTCCTTACATAAATGGTGGAGTATCGAAAGCGGGCAGATTTGGCTTTAAAAAGTCATAACACCAAGTCGTTATTGTGAATCTTTTCTATTTTTATCCGGAAGAATAGATTAGCTTCAGAGAAACAGAGTTTGTTGTGTTACTGTATACTCTATTGTGGAATGCCAGCGTGTTGAATGAATGAAGTGAAACTCAAGTTGTTGTTTAAAGTTGAACTGCAGTAAAGCATTTAATTTTGTCTGTCGAGACAAAAACTAAGTCGCTCTAAAAGCGCACGAGCGTGTTCCTCGTTTTTCTTTCTCCTAAAAGGCCTTCATAGTTTGATGTGTTGTCCCACTTCCAGTCAGGCTATTCATCTCCCGGCTTGAGAATGAACTTAGCTAATTTATTAATTAACTTAGCTAATTAATAAACTTCAAAACACTGCGTCCCCCCGAATGCAAATACTCAGACTGCGAAAAAGCTTTGCTTTGCACTGTGTGGGCCATCCAGCGTTGCTCCAACTACATTGGAGCTCAGAAGGTTATCATTGAAACCTGTCACTATTGTGTAATTCTATTATATATTATGCTATTTACTCAATATGGTATTATCTTAAAATATGATGAATGGTCATGAAAGTAATAAATATACTGATTAATATGCTTGAGTTATACCAATACTGGATGTCATAATGTAGAATGTATGTCTGAGAGCCTATCCATTGGATTGTACCGTGAACTTAAATAACCCAATGAACTCTGGGTTACAAGTCAACAGATTTAATGAATGTCTCATGTGACCACCTTATTGGCAGCAGAATGAATCTGACTGATCTGGCCCCGTTCCACCATTAGTAAAAATGGCCATGGGAGTGCAGGTGGCTGATCTGGCACACTTCCACCATTAATAAAATGGCCATGGGAGTAAAAGTGGCTAATCTGGCCAGTTCGACTGATAAGAAATTGTGGCAAACCAGATAGGCATAGGCAATAATAAAAACCGGAACTACCAACTTTGGTAAGAGAAAAAGGTATAAAACGGATGAGCAGATAGACAAAGACTCAGATGCGGTTACCGTTTTCTCAGCTTTGTTACTTTGTTTAATAAAAGTCTTATTTTAACATCTGGAACTCTGCTTCTCGAGCTTCATTGAGTACATCGAAGAAAAACTACACAACATCACCAGCCAGTAACCTTCCTCAACAGTCAACGAATCAGGCATAGCTTGGTAATCAGCGCACGCGTAGCTACTTGGCTGATGACGCTCCAAGGACACGGGACGTCGAGGCAAGATATGCCCAATACCACAGATCATCCCTAGGAAACGGGCTAGCAGCCTGCCAGAACTGTTCAACAGACACGTTGCACACAGCAGCAGAACCCAAAGAACCTTCACAGCCGCAACTGACAAACCACAGGTACTTCGAGGAGAATGTGTGTGAAGGGATGCCCACAGCATATGTCGATGGCTGCTCCTACAATCAACAGGGCAACTTGAAAGATGGAACTGGAGTGGTCTGGCTCAACAATGACCCTTGTCTAGATGGCATGTGACATCTAGACAACAATTCAAATTAGGCCCTCACTCATCGCAATATGCAGAAATAGCGGCCATCTTCATCACCCTACAATTTGCTGCATTTCACATCATCAAAGAACTCCTCATACGTAAAAGGATGCCTAGTGTGTTGCCAGTTACAACCGGCAAATCCAAACCACCGAGCACCAATGCAGCGGAAAAGAATGACCTTCCAGTGGTCGGACCTCCAAATAGATTCGGTAGGACCCCTACCACGGTCAACACGAGGTAACAAATACTTCCTCACCGTGGTTTGCAAATTCACAAAACTCTTCCGATTCTTCTGCGGCGATAACAACAAGGGTTGACAGGAAGTCGACCCAGAATATTGACGTGGGGTTGATGGGGTGATTAGTTTAGACCTCATGAATGTTGAGAGTGGGGGAGATATTTAGATTCTCCTGGAATATGTCTGTGCTATAGTTCACCTAGTGAATCCATAGTTTATTTGTTTCTGTTCTCGGACAGAGATCCTACATATCCCCCTTTGGCTCGGTGATGTTCCCGCTGCGAACATCGGCGGGCACTGGAACAAGATGCAGTGTAGGATATCTGTCCGAGAACAGAAACGAATAAACTATGGATTCACTACGTGAACTATTACACAGACATATTCCAGGAGAATCTAAATATCTCCCCCACTCTCAACCATCATGAGGTCTAAACTAATCACCTCATCAACCCCACGTCAATATTCTGGGTCGACTTCCTGTCAACCCTTGTTGTTATCGCCGCAGAAGAATCGGAAGAGTGATGAAAAACTGATCCAATCAGGAGACAACAGAGATCTTTTGTATCAGGACTAAAAAGTTCTTTCACAACATATAGTTGAAAGATACCCATTCAGCAAATTTCCTTTTGCTGGCCCATATCAACAGCTAAAGTGTGGCCCAGATTAGTTTGTGTTCGCTGGCCCAAAACTGGTCCACATATTTTTAGCCAGAACTGAACATAAACAGTGCCATAACCCAACCCAGAGTGACCGTATATGGTATTCTTATATGGCTGAGTTATGTAAAGGGCTGACGGTTCTTATGTGGCCCACATGTGGCTGCTAAACCAAATGCCATTATTTAACCATATTTACACCACACCTATTTTTTTTATTTAAAATACCCATTACACAGTAAATCTTTAACACAAAAATGGATTCACACTCATTTTTAAAAAATGTTTATAGTAGAATTTTAATAACAGAATTACAATACAGAACATAAAAGAAGTTGATACTTTTAGTAAGTCTCGCCAGTCTTTCTCACTCACAGTCTGTCAGGAAAAAGAAAAGAAAAAAGAACATAGTATATCATAATTAGTATCATAATATATATTTCAAGACAAGCACATAAAGGAGTGTAAATCAGCACTGCACACATTCTTTTCTACCACCCAGGACATGAGTGCCTTTGTAAATTAGGAACATTTTAGCTACTTTAATAACAGGCTATTTTTAGACATAATACTTAATAATATACATAAAATTAATGAAAACATTAGTATCTTAAGGATATTAGAGCAAAATATTACTAAAATATTAAAGGCTGCAATTAACAACAGAGCCCAATCT
>NW_015636844.1:0-248 GCF_001515625.1 Sinocyclocheilus rhinocerous
CAGTACTGAACTGGATATGTAATTTGTTACAGTATTACTGTAAGCGTACAGTACAATGGTACGTTCAGTAATACCGTTTTTTACGATTGCTTACACACTAAAATTCAACTTTTCCAACAATTAGCAAAACCTTACACTCAAGGAGCAAAACACAAGGCTAGATTTGCACAACTGTAAGCACATTGTCAGCTTCACACTATTTGCAAAACATTACACACAGTGATTTGCAAAACACTAAACACACTTGT
>NW_015636844.1:332-412 GCF_001515625.1 Sinocyclocheilus rhinocerous
GTAGACACACTTAAGCACTATAAAAATGCAGCAGGTAGGTTCACCTGCCTTCAACCAAAATGGAAGGAGTGGAAGGAGTC
>NW_015636844.1:2637-3069 GCF_001515625.1 Sinocyclocheilus rhinocerous
GTGGTGTTGGTGAATTTATTTTTACACTTTCTCTGTGTAAATGCTAAAAGTGTTTTAGGTTGAGCACAGGAGTGTTTAACTGATTCAAACAGAATCAGACCATATGATGGTTGTGTTTATGTTATGACAACAAAATAAGGTTTTTATAATACATTGTATAGTTTTGACAAAAGTGTTCCATTTTGCAAATTATCTGAGGTGTTGTGCTACTTTGGTGTAGTGCTAAATGTGTGAAGGGCTTTGAAAAACCAGGCCCTGTTTTCAAAATTGTGCTTAAGCAATTGAAAAAAACTGTAAGTAGCAAAAAAAAAACAGAAACATCCTCACGTTACCCTTCAAATGCTACATGTGAGCGAGCGTGTGTGTGTGCGTGTGAGTGAGTGTGAGTTTGTGTGTGTGTGTGTGTGTGTGAGTGTGTGTGTGAGTGAGTGT
>NW_015636844.1:3097-7892 GCF_001515625.1 Sinocyclocheilus rhinocerous
CATCCTGCACTCTTTGTGCTGTGGACAGGAATGATGAATCCCTCAGAAAGCTCTATCAGAGCCACCTATCAGAACTCTAGGAATTTTTAGCAATGTACTTAAAAATTGCATACTTGTTCCTCCCTCAGTATTTTTCAATGTCTTATGTTAATGTTTGAACATCTTCCTCTTCTGGTTGCCAGGGCAAGTCAGCAGATTTCACATTATAACATTTACCTTTCCACTTCACTGCAGTCTTAAAACAGGTGTATCTCCTGCACTTTTCTTAGAATCAACTTTATATTTAAACATACACTGTGAGATGACTGAACTTTTTCATTCACTGATTGGTGAAGTTTTTATCATTCGTTACCAGTAGTGTACGTTAAGCCATTAAAGGAATAGTTCACCCAAAAATGAAAAGAAAGGCGATTTGCAAATCATCATACAAAATATAAAGTGTGAGAGGAGTGAACGGATTTTTATCATTGTAGGGTGGTTGTTACAGAGGAGGCTCCCGTACCGCCTCCTCCGCACCACCAGAGGGAACTGTCCCCGGAATATTAGCGATCGCCCATTCGGACTCCAATTCCCATCATCCCTCATACCTGGGACTGATTACACAACCACACCTGCACCTCATTTGCACACTCACACACACACACATATAAGCCACACCATTACACAGACTCTTTGCGAAGTCTTGATTTGCCCTGGCTGTCATTTCCGAGTGTTATACCCATGTTTGTTTTCTGTGCATCTGATCTTGGACTGTTTCCTGATTCTCTGATTGTTATCTGCCTGCCCCGACTTGGATTGTTTCACCTGGACTCTGTTTGCTAGCCGCCTGCCCCGATCTCTCGCCTGGTTCACGATTCTGTCTCTGCCTCCTCTGCCTTGTCTCTACTGTTCTGCCTTGCCGGTATTTGACCCTGTATTGTCTGACTAGTCTTAATAAAACTGCAAATGGATCCAAACCCTTCTGACGTGTCGCAACAGAAGACTTCGCCGAACAGCGATCCAGCAGCGCTCATACAACTATCGACAGAACTCTCTGCTCAGGCCTCACAGCTTGCCATGCATCAACACCAGTTAAATCGGCTCACCACATTGACAGAGGAGCTCGTGAAGGCACTGCAAGGCATCAGCATATCACCACCCAGAGCCGTTTCTAATCCGCCATCTGTCCTCAGTAACCCACCACCTGCTCAGACACCCCCAGTCAGCCCACGACTCGCTTTTCCTGAGAAATTCGATGGAGAACCCGCCAAATGCAAGGGCTTCCTACTTCAGTGCTCGCTCTTTGTCAATCAACAGCCCTCGCTGTACCCCACAGATTCTAGCCGCATTGCTTTCGTCTGCTCACTATTCACCGGTAGAGCATTGGATTGGGCCACCGCTGTCTGGAGGACGGACGGTTCATCATTCCCCACTTTCGAAGCATTCCTTCGACATTTCCGCGAGGTTTTCGAACACCCAGCTGAGGGGAGAAGCGCGGATGACCAATTGTTAACTCTTTCTCAGGGTAGAAGGCCAGCAGCTGAGTACACTCTGTCCTTCCGAACTCTCGTGGCTCAGACTGTGTGGGTGGAGGACACGCTAAAGCTCTTGTTCCGGAGAGGATTGAATTCAGAGTTACAGTCAGAACTGGCCTGCCGGGATGAGGGAAGAAATCTGGGTGAGTTCATTGATCTCGCCATCCAAATAGACAATCTGATCCGCTCTCAACGCTCTACCCGAGCCACGCCTCGTCTCACATCTGAAACCACTAGCGGAGCCGAACCCATGCAGTTGGGATTCACTCATCTCACCCCCGAAGAACGGGAATGTCGTATGCAGAATCAACTGTGCCTCTATTGCGGTCAGGCGGGACACATGAGGACTTCCTGCTCGGCTCGTCCATCACCCAGTTCCCGATCGGTGAGTCTAAATACTCGCATGACCACCTTTGCCTCAAACATAAAATTACCAGTCACATTGCTTGTCAATGATACTACAATTACCACCGCTCTATTAGACTCCGGAGCGGCTGGTAACTTTGTTTCATATGAATTCGCTCAGCACCACAAACTAAAACTTACCCCTTGTAACTCTGGCAGTGGAGGCGCTAGACGGCCGCCCCCTTGGAGAGGGGAGGATTTTAAGCATCACCGAAGAAGTCAAATTACATGTTGGAACCCTGCACTCTGAATTCATTCAATTCTTCGTCATCCACTCGCCCAATCACACTATCATTCTCGGACTACCCTGGCTCCGCACACACAATCCACTCATCTCTTGGAGGGAAGGACAAATTATTCAATGGGATGTCAAATGTCAAGATCATTGCTTGTCAAAAATTACCCGAGCCTCCAGTAATGCCTCTCTATCACCTGCTCCAGTCGCAAACAATCTTCATCTGCACTCAGAATACTCAGACCTCGCCGACGCCTTCAGTCAAAAAAAAGTGTCTCAGCTTCCCACTCACCGTTCTGTTGATTGCGCCATTGACTTAATGCCTGGCACCACTCCTCCTAAAGGCAGAATTTTCCCGTTATCGCAACCTGAATCCAAGGACATGAAGCGTTACATTGACGAGGAACTATCTAAAGGATTCATTCCACCCTCAACTTCTCCTGCCTCAGTCGGGTTGTTCTTTGTAAAGAAAAAGGACGGAGGGTTGCGGCCATCCATTGATTACCGCGGCCTCAACGACATCACCATTAAGTTTCGCTACCCGTTGCCCCTAGTTCCAGTCGCATTAGAACAGCTTCGCCAGGCCAAATACTACACCAAACTAGATCTACGCAACGCTTACAACTTAATTCGCATCCGTAAAGGAGACGAATGGAAGACGGCGTTTTCCACCACTAGTGGGCACTATGAATACTTGGTTATGCCGTTCAGCCTGGCAAACAGTCCTTCATTTTTCCAATCTTTCATGAATGACATCTTCCGGGACATGCTCGACAGATGGGTAATCGTATACATCGACGATATCCTGATTTATTCAAACACTCTGGAGGAACACATCCACCAGGTTAGATCTGTGCTGAAACGCCTCATGAAGTATCAACTCTACGCCAAAGCTGAGAAATGCGAGTTTCACCAAACAAGCACCTCGTTCCTCGGGTATATTATCAGTCAGGAGGGGGTAGCCATGGACGAAAAGAAAGTCAAGGCAGTGTTGGAATGGCCCCAACCTCAGACAGTCAAAGAATTACAACGTTTTCTGGGGTTTGCAAACTTCTACAGGCGATTCATCAGGAACTTCAGTTCGATCGCCGCCCCTCTGACTACCATGACTAAACGTCACACATCCAGACTGATTTGGTCCGCAGAGTCACGTCTGGCCTTCGACAAATTAAAAACTCGGTTCACCACTGCTCCTATTCTCCGACATCCAGACCCAGAGCGCCCATTCATTGTGGAGGTCAACGCTTCTAACACCGGGGTAGGCGCTATACTATCTCAACGTCATGGTTCGCCAGCTAAGATGTACCCGTGTGCTTTCTTCTCCCGCAAACTGACCGCCACCGAACGGAACTACGACATGGGCAACCGTGAACTCCTTGCCATGAAACTAGCGCTAGAGGAATGGTGGCATTGGCTGGAAGGGACCACTCACCCGTTCACCGTCCTAACCGATCATAAGAACTTGGAGTACCTATGTTCGGCTAAACGTCTAAACCCCAGACAAGCCAGGTGGGCATTGTTCTTCACAAAATTTCGGTTCACTGGCACATACAGACCGGGTTCCAAGAACACTAAAGCCGACGCTCTCTCACGCCAAACCGAGGAAACAGTCCAGGCCACCGCTAACGACACTATCCTTCCTGAAAACCTTCTCGTGGCACCTGTACAGTGGGATATCATGACAGAGATCGAACATCTGAACCTCCAAGATCCACCGCCTCGCGAATGCCCTGTTAATCTCACTTATGTTCCAGAACCCCAACGACAGCGACTGCTCTCTCAGGTAAACGTTACGCCCAGCTCAGGTCATCCTGGAATCACTGCCACAGTACACCTGCTCAGGAATCGATTCTGGTGGCCCACTATGCTGACCGACACGACCAAATTCATCCAGAACTGTATCACGTGTCACACTTCCAAATCACCCAGACAACTCCCGGCCGGCCTGCTAAACCCACTACCGACACCACAACGACCTTGGTCTCATATCGCCATCGACTTCATCACCGACCTACCCAATTCCCAAGGTAACACCACCGTACTCACAATCATAGACCGATTCTCCAAAGCCTGCCGCCTAATTCCTTTACCCATGCTCCCCACAGCCTTCGAAACCGCCGAATTGCTCTGCAACCAAGTGTTCAGATTCTATGGCCTACCCGAAGATATTGTGTCAGATCGAGGGCCTCAATTCACTTCAAAAGCATGGTCCGCCTTCTTCAAACACCTCAACGTCAACATCAGCCTTACATCCGGTTACCATCCTCAATCCAACGGGCAAACAGAACGTCTGAACCAGGAGGTGATTCGATTCCTCAGATCATACTGTCAGCAACAACAATCGGACTGGAGCAGGTATCGATTATGGGCAGAATATGCACAGAATTCACTGGTGAAACCAGTGTAACGGGGTGAAGAATCACACGACAAGGAAATCCCAATCAATACCCCGGAGGGTGGATTTATTGGTGTGGTGGGTGATAGGGAGAAAGGTCCAGTTAGGTGCTCCGGTGCCGTGAGTGCTCTCTTACGTCTTCCCAGTGCAGAGGGTCCGTGCAGTGCTCCTGTGGGGCTGGTCTGTCACACGCTGCTGTCTGTGGGGGAAATGAGAGGGCGAGTTAGTGCTCAGTCTCATGGAGAA
>NW_015636844.1:8037-8645 GCF_001515625.1 Sinocyclocheilus rhinocerous
ACCTCGTTGAGGCGGCGGAAGTCATTGCAGAAACGGAGGGTGCCGTCCGGTTTCGGGACCATCACGATGGGGCTGGCCCATGGGCTGCGTGATGGTTCTATCACCCCCAACTTCAGCATCTGTTGTATTTCCTCCTCAATAGCTCGCCGACGAGCCTCAGGGACGCGGTAGGGCCGTTGCCTGACGACGACCCCTGGCGGCGTCCGGATGTCGTGCTGCAGGACGCTGGTCCGCCCGGGAAGAGAGGAGAACACATCAGAGAACTGACCGACCAGGTGCTGCAGCTCCCTCTTCTGGGCAGCCGAGAGGTGGGGGTTGACGTCAACAACCACGGGATCAGAGATGGCGAGGACCGCAAGCTGGTCTCTAGTCCCAACCCACTTTTTTAGCAGGTTGATGTGGTAGAGCTGCTCGGCTCTCCTCCTTACTGGCTGACGCACCCGGTAGGTCACCGACCCAACCTTCTCCAGCACCGTATAGGGACCCTGCCAGGTGGCCAGGAACTTGCACGCAGCGTTGGGGACTAGGACCATGACTCGGTCTCCGGGCTGGAACTCCCGTGGTTGGGCTGCCCGGTTGTAGTGGCGCTGTTGAGCCTGCTGCGCTTT
>NW_015636844.1:9491-9779 GCF_001515625.1 Sinocyclocheilus rhinocerous
CGCGTTGGGGACTAGGACCATAACTCGGTCTCCGGGCTGGAACTCCCGTGGTAGGGCTGCCCGGTTGTAGTGGCACTGTTGAGCCTGCTGCGCTTGGGTTAATTGCTCCCGGACTAATGGCATGACCCGGTCGATCCTTTCCCTCATCTGTTTTACGTGCTCGATCACAGAGCGATGGGCTGCCGGCTGTTGCTCCCAGGCCTCCTTCGCCACATCCAGGAGGCCGCGGGGTTGCCGGCCAAAGAGGAGCTCGAAGGGGATGAAGCCAGTTGAGGCCTGCGGAACTTC
>NW_015636844.1:10023-10463 GCF_001515625.1 Sinocyclocheilus rhinocerous
GTGGGCCTCCTTCTTCGGCGGCCCCCTCCTGGGCTGGCAGGCTGCGTAGCCGTGGCCAGCAGGCGGTCAAACCCTGGCCAGTCTCTCCCGATCAGCACGGGGACGGGAAGATCCTTCATGACCCCGACTTCCACCGGCCAGGCGAAAAATGGTCACCCTGCGAGCGGGAATTTGTCGTGTATCCCCGTGGACACAGGTTATGGGGAGGAAGGCTTTATATTCCGTTCGGGGGGCGAGAATCTGCGACTGGACCAGAGCGACCGCACTGCCCGAGTCCAGGATGGGCCGGAACGGCTTTCCATTCACTTTCACTCCCACCTCTGGAGCTCCAACCGGCAGGTCGTGGTGCACAATGCAGCCGGCCAGCCAGGTCCGTGCGGGACGTGCGGGGACTTCCGTTGGCATGGGCTCATCCCGCGGAGAGGGAGCCGCCGGCCTGC
>NW_015636844.1:10911-23289 GCF_001515625.1 Sinocyclocheilus rhinocerous
GCTGGATGGTGTTCCCGGCTCCGAGATGCCCTGCCAAGGGATGGGAGTGGGCCAGCTCCAATACGGTCTCTGTTTTTGTGCGTGGCACCACCAGCAATAATTTTTCCTCCCCCCTTCGCTGCGCGACACAGTAGATCAGGCCATTTTGGACGACGAAATGCGGGAGAGTGTGGGGGTCAGGCTGAGCCTCCTTGCCTTCGATGACCCGGACCTGGGCTGGCAGGCTGCGTAGCCGTGGCCAGCAGGCAGTCGAACCCGGGCCAGTCTCTCCCGATCAGCACTTCCACCGGCCAGGCGCCGGCAGCGGCCGAAATGGTCACCCTGCGAGCGGGAACTTGTCGTGTATCCCACGTGAGTTCGGTGGCCTGGGCACGGGCAGGCAGATGGGGCTTATATTCCCACTCGTGGAAGTGCTGGGCGGCACAGATCGGGGATAGCCCCAGGCGGGCTAGAATTTCCTTCTTGACCTCCTTATATTGATCGGCGGAGGCGGCGGGAAGAGCGAAGTATGCACGCTGAGCTTCGCCCGTCAGCAGGGGAGCCAGCACCCGTGCCCAGTCGTCCCTATGCCATCCTTCCGTGGTGGCCGTCACCTCGAACATTTGTAAGAAGGCTTCTACGTCATCATGAGGAGTCAACTTGGGTATGACACAGGATGAAGCTTCGGGATGCTCGTCACACCAGCCACTGGTGACCCTGTTCAAATGCATTCTGGGTTTTCAACCACCATTGTTTCCCTGATCTGGCGAACCCACCGACATACCCTCGGTCACAGATTGGTTGCAACACAGCGAGGAGGTCTGGGACCGAGCTCATACCCATCTACTTCACGCTGTCAGACGACAAGAACAACAAGCCAACCGACTTCGACGTCCCAGTCCAGAGTACACACCGGGCCAATGGGTATGGCTTTAGACTAAAGATCTCTGCCTCCGGTTACCATGTAAAAAGCTCAGTCCCAGGTATGTTGGTCCCTTCAAAATTTCTAGACCTATAGCTCCAGTATCATTCCATTTAGAACTGCCCTCTAATTATCGTATTTCTCCCACATTCCATGAAATACTTCATAGAGATCATTTTTGCCTCATCTGCAAGCATTTGCTCAAAATGACATTTCATAACCCACCGACATACCCTCGGTCACAGATTGGTTGCAACACAGCGAGGAGGTCTGGGACCGAGCTCATACCCATCTACTTCACGCTGTCAGACGACAAGAACAACAAGCCAACCGACTTCGACGTCCCAGTCCAGAGTACACACCGGGCCAATGGGTATGGCTTTAGACTAAAGATCTCTGCCTCCGGTTACCATGTAAAAAGCTCAGTCCCAGGTATGTTGGTCCCTTCAAAATTTCTAGACCTATAGCTCCAGTATCATTCCATTTAGAACTGCCCTCTAATTATCGTATTTCTCCCACATTCCATGTATCATTGCTTAAACCCGCTGGTGGTCCGAGAGGAGAGACGGAGGAGGGAGCCAGGCCGCAGACCCCCCTGCCTATCCTGGTTGACGGCGAGAAGGTGTATCGAGTGCACAAGTTGCTAGACTCCAGACGCCGGGGCGGCACCCTCCAGTATCTGGTCGATTGGGAGGGGTTCGGTCCGGAGGAGCGATCTTGGGTCAGAGCTGGAGATATCCTGGACCCCACTCTCACTGAAGAGTTATATTAGCGATCTCCCATTCGGACTCCAATTCCCATCATCCCTCATACCTGATTACACAACCACACCTGCATCTCATTTGCACACTCACACACACACACACACACACACATATAAGCCACACCATTACACGGACTCTTCTGACGTGTCGCAACAAATTTCTACTGTAAAGCTTATTGTTGAATTTCACTGTATCTGCTATATTTACTATAACATGTATCTGCTCAAGAGGCAAAGTTGGTTGTTAAGAGATATCAGTACACTGAGAGGGAAATGTCTACATTTCCAAATAGACAGTCATTGTTTTCAGACACTAAAAGGACATTTGACATGTTGGCAGAGTACCAAAGGAATTCAGGTACAATTTTAATGAACAAAAATCGATGCTTCCACGGCCTCAAAGTGTGATTCCTGACTTTTCTGAGAATTTATAATAGACTTTTCTCCACTAGTAGCATTCTCAATGGAGTTCATACCCTTATCTCTGACAGCTTTTAGGTTTTTCATACCTGCTGAATCTCCCACAAAGGGACTTGACTCAGAAAATCCCAAGTCAACCAGAGAATATTTTCCTGTGATTTTACCAGCCGTATGAAATATTATTGGCTGCATTTAGCATCTGTCATCTTGGTTCTCACAGTCCTTCAGAAGTGAGTTTTGAACAGAGCTGTGAGTTTATGGCTTGGAATTGACGCAAAACCACAGAGCTTTGAGAAAATCTAATTTATTTATAACTGACTAGAATTTGAGGAGTTTATATCCAAGCTTGTGTCAGTGCGATGCAATTCAACAATTTATGTCCCAAGTAAAGAATAAAAATGTTTTACTTTTACAAAGTGCAAAAAAGACCCTCAATTGTCACACTTCTATTTGAACATGCTGAACTAGAAGTAGTTCACCCAAAAAAAATTTACTCATCCTCAATTATATGAAATTAATTGAAAATAATGCGATCAGATAACATTCAACAGCAAACATTTCACTTCTCAATTGATTCTCTGTTTTATTTATTCTATTCAGCCATTGTCAGTATATTTTTCAAATTTCATCCGCACTAACTCCAAATATTCATTAACGGGTCAAATAAACACTGTCATTAGCAAAAGGGCAAAAGTGCAAACGCTGGGCTGAGGCTAAATGTCTCTGCATTTTACCAGTAAATTAATTCTGGAATAATTTAATAATTTAAGCATCCATTAAGGGAGAGAAATTGCTTGCTCTCACACAAACACACATTCTCACAAATACCCTCGGGGACACGGATAAAGGTATAATCAGGTGTGTGTGTGTGTGTTTAGGGTTAGAAGCATTTTGACACTGAACTGAAGTGAAAGGACAAGGAATTTGAGGATGAATCATGCGGTTACAGACCTACGAGTGGGGCATACAAATAGGTATCATTAGTACATAGATGGAAGAGTGAACACATGTAATCTCGTATGTATATACTGACAGGAGATGGAAAGCTTGAAGGAATTTAATGTATTGCTTAGACAGGGGTTATATTAAGACACACAGGAGACACTGTGAGAGGAGGTTCACTGAATCACAATGAGAGAAACTCACTCAATGACTAACCAGAGGAGAGTGTTATTGATCACATGTTGTCCTTTTATAACAAGTTCCTTATTTGTATCATAAAAGTATCAGCTAAATCAGATGATTCTCCTAAGAATTACAAATATTGAGGCAATTTGTCATTTTAGAAAACAAAAGATGTACAAAACTAATTTCAGTAAATGTTACTAATCATAAAGGACTACCTGATGTTTTTTAATTTTATAAAAAAAAAAATAAAGGGATATAAAACCAGTGACAAATTCTCAAAGAAAAAAAAATGAAGAGCGTTCAATATCTCAAAATGCAAGACTGAATGGACCAAAATCAATAAATTATTAGATCAAATTATTTGTTTTCCAATGAAAATCCTGCACAAGAACCTTACAAAATGCAAAAAATTTACTTTTTTTTTTGTTGTTGTTAAAAAACATTGAACATAATGTTCTTCCTCTGAAATTTAATCTTGCAAACAAACAATATCTTCAAATCACATAATTTATCATCAAAAACCTTAAAGGACAGGCACCTGATGAAAAAAGGAAGAAGGAAATCTTCAAATAAGTGTAAATGCATTTAGATTATTATTATTAAATGCAAGCTATTTTTTAGGAGGGCATAAACTGTTGTAAGTTAATAACTGCCACTGTTTGTTTGAAGATCTATTTAAGATAATACTGCCTTAGTGAATTATGATCTTGAAAGCTCTCTGACACTCTCTTTTTTTCATACAGATGGACTGTTTAAGTAAATGTCTTTGTTTGAGAGCAGATGATTGGTGAGCGTTTGGTTGACTAGGTCTGAGTGATTTTCAGTTCTCTGAGAAAAAGCAGACGGCTATGAGAATGCTTCACCGGCTTGGCTGGTTTTCAATATCCTGTTGGCAGATACTGATGTCTTTTAACACAGATTTATTTTTATCAACTGATGTAAGCTGTCATTAAACCTCCACATAAACAGACAACAGATCACAGGACATCAGCCTGCAGGGGAAACGACCAGGAATAAATGCAGACGCAACATAATCTTACTCAATAGATGAGCAACAGTGTCTTTTATATTGTGATAGTACAAGTATCCATCTGTAAGGACAAGACAGAAAATCAACACAAACAGATTTGTCAGTCGGCAGTTAGTGGTGTGCCCTCCTTCCAATGCTACTGTATGAATCACTTGAAAATAAATAAGTCTTTATTAGTCTGCATCTGAAGCTTTATAAACACATACTTGGGCCAATGATATGATGCTCATTCTTGTGTGTATCTATTAAATTATTTAATTACATTAAAATTGCAAGTCATATTTTAATTTATGTATCTATAATACAAATCTGATAGAATCGGTTTGTTTTAAAATATTCTTATTGGCCTTTGGGGATCTGTATAGTATTTATTTCCCTTGTTTAATCAGAATTTCAAACAGAATTTTTGTCAGTAAATGAACAAAAATGAATAAATTCATACATACAATGACTTGAATACACCTCTTCTATGATGAACATGTTTTTAAATTAATTAACTTAATTTTGAAATATTTTCAATAGCAAAACAATCAAAAAATGTCAGGGTGATAAAACTGCCATGTTATGATAAAGAAGAAAAAACCCTGATTAAAATAATGAAATTCTAAGATTCAAAATTATTAAATTGCAATTCATATTTTAATTTATGTAGCTATATAAATCCTATGAAGGTCTCACTGTGTTCAAATATTCTTATTGACTTTGGATATGTATAGTGTGTGTGTGTGTGTGTGTGTGTGTGTGTGTGTTTCTTGCTTAATAATAACAAACACATAAAAAACGCTTCATTGCTTATTAATATTTTTAAAACCTTTAAACTGCAAGTCAAAGTCATGCGGTCTAACCAATATGCAGAACTATACATAAAATCATAAAACGGGAAATTATTTCATAAACAACATCTGCAGATCCTGACTGTGTCAAGGTCAGTAATCTCTTAAAATATTATTGTCATTGAGCTACTGTCAGACTTTTGGACTGTCTGTGTCATGTTTTGCCCCTGTTTCTGTTCCCTTATTTGGTCATGTTCCTGTCCTCGTTTTGTTAATTAGTTTGATTAGTCATCCCTTACACCTTTGTTTCCCCAATCATCCCCTGTATTTAAGTCCTAGTCTGTGCAGTCTGTCTCTGTCGGTTCTACTTGTTATGTTCATGTGTTTCCTGCCGTTCCCAGTGTTGGATGTACCCTGTGTTTCTTGGATTAAAGACTGTTTCGTTTATTCTTCATCGTTCCTCGCCGTCACAGATTGTGACAGCTACCTGCTATTAAAGAGTCTGTGACTGATACATTCTGTAAGCAAGAATCACATCAAGCAAATCACCTTATTCACAGAGTTGTCATGTTGATAGGACAAGCTGAGGAACATGCAACATGGCTAATTCCCATGATGCCTCTTGCATGCTGCAGTTATAGATAATTCATGTCAGTGTTGTGCAAAGCCTGGCATTATAATTACTTCTCCACAATGTGTTATGTGTCAAGGTTGTTTAATTATGGTGAGAATGACCTCTTATCTATGTATTCTGACTCTACAGTATCCTTTCTTTACATCTAGCAACTCATTAATGGCCTCAATGTGCACATGAGTGCATAGGAAATGTTTAAATATAAAGTGGGCTGTTTCACCATGTTTACAGTCCCATGTTATCTGCCTTTGTGAGTCAGCATCCTACACAACCTGACTCCATGCAGCCAGACACACTGTTTAAGTCTACATTAAATTACTGTTTACAAACAGCTGTTCCACGGAGATGCTTTCGGGTTCTTTTGGCACCCTTGAAAAGAGTCGTTTTGCATTAGCACTTGATTCAAATTGAGATAAAAATTACCAAAAAGTGCTGTGTGGGAGATTTAAACAGTCCCTTTCTAAAAGATTGTTGAAGAAGATATGAGCTTTCCATCAGTAACTTGAGATTTGACTCAAATTATGATTCAAGTTCACAGACCCTGTGGCTGCTGTCGGTAGATTTACATTTCTCAAAGCATCCCGCAAACCCTCAAGTCACAAATGATTGATTCAAAGTGCAAATGCACTGACAAAAACAGTATAACTGATTATCTACAGTGTTGGAACTTTATGAAAGAATATGCCAATACAAATCTTGCAGTATTGACCAAATTCACCTTATATTTTGAATGTATAATACATCCAGCAGTGATCAATGTTTAGAATTGTTGCTTTGTACATTTAAAAGTGCACTCAAAAAATTCACATTCTGTCATCAATTACTCACCCTCATGTCGTTCTGAAACTGTAGGACTTTTTTTCTTCCTTTGAACACAAAAGAAGATATTTTGAACAATGTATCAGTTTTTGTCAACAAAATTCAATTCAATGACAAAAGTCAATGATATCCAAAACAACACAAGACATTAAAAAAAAAAAAAACATCTTTTATGTTCCACAGAAGAAAAAAAGTCATACAGGTTTGGAAAGACATGAGGGTGAGTAAATGATAACAATTGGTGATTTTCATTTTTGAGTGAACTATTCCTTCAAGTCTTTTCATCTAATATTTATATTTCATTTCAGTCTGATTCAAATACGAAATAATATTTAAACAAATTGTAGTGGACAGCTCATTCCAGGGCCCAGTTTATGGCGGAGCCCCTCTCAAAAAAAGATTTGCTACATTTCGATTGGATCTTGGTGAACTAACATAAGCAAACTGTCCAACGGCATCAGATAAAGATGCTGACAATAGCTAGACACCTCTTAGAGGGCAAGAAGACCACCCCTGGTACCAAGCCCGGGAAGGACAGGACTTCTCATTGGTTAAAATGCAGTTTCTGCCCTTCACCCACCTTGAGACTGATTCCTAAAGTTTAGCCTGTGACCGCCATAAAAATTCCTTAGGACCTCCAGGATGCAGCAGCAGTGGGTGAAACAAAGATAGATCAAAAAGATCCATCCAAATCCATTCATAATTGTGTTTTCAAACCTTAAAACTGATGCAAACTACAACACACCCTTTTTATACTTATTCAGAGAAATAAGTATTCTCAGTGTCAGCTATGTGTAGTAGAGGTCTACATGGAGGACCCGAGACCCGAGGACCCGGGATCCGTACGGGTTCGGGGCTATATTTTAAATGGTCAGCCGGGTCCGGGTCGGGTCCCAATCTAATTACTTCGGGTCCCGGGTCTGTTTAACATTTTGTGTAATACCCGAGTCGATCGGACTCGGAGAACACCCGGCCGTTATCAGAGTCAGTCAGCGCTGTGCGTGTGTTGTTTTGTAACTTTCAACTTTTAAAATTAGGATGAGAAAAGTGAGTCGGTAATTTGAAATAAGGTGAAAAAACAAAAACAAAAAAAACCCCCCGAGCGACGTCATCAGAAGCAGTGTGGGCGGAGCGGGTCTCTTCGGGTTCGGGTACGAATTTTTGGACCCGTGTAGACCTCTAATGTGTAGTGCAACATCTTACACAAACTCAGCTGTTAATGGACAAATGAATGCATAACAAGTTCAATCTTTTTTTCCATCATGTTTGGACTTAATGTGTTCGTAACATTGCCAAAAGTATTCTGGTTGTGGTTTGGGAAGTGAATAATGCATCGGTAAAACTTTATTGACACTTTTCTAACTTTGTGTTTGGACTATGCAAATAAGTTCCACAGGAGGAAGGAAGGGTGGGCCACACCGTGTTCCCCCACTCTGATGGAAACAGCCAATCACAGCATGGAAATGGAGAAGCGCCAAATTGCAATCTCCTCCATATCGGACAGGGATAAAGGTACCCTTCCAAAAGACACTCCTTGTTCTGAAACTGAGTCCTGTAAGGGAAGAGACAGAAACAGAAAACCAACTGTTCTGAGCCTCTGGCCCATGAGGGAAGAGACAATAACAGATACCACGTCCTGAGTCTCCAGCTTTTGAGGCAGCAACAGATACAACCACGTTCTGAGCCTCCAACCTGTGAGGAAAGAGATATTCTACGTTCAGAGTCTTTGTCCAGCAAGACAACAGCAGATGCATCATGTTCTGAGTCTCCAACCTCGAGAGACAAAGCGGATAGACCAAGTTATGAGTCTCTAGCCCAGAGAGGCAGAAGACATACAGACATTTGCTACACGGTTAAGTTCCGGTGAGCAAACCTTCACTTCAAGGTAATTTCGCCTGCGTGTTCCAGGCTAAAGACCTTCAGCACCTACTTCAGGGCAACATCTGAGTTCCAGATTTTAGGACCCTTTAGCACCCTCCCAAAGTTGGCGAAAGCAAATTCACTACCATCATTAACATTAACAGACATTATTATATTATGCTAAAAGAACCATAAAACTGCTCATATCCATTACTAAAAGCTCTTCATCTGAAGAACCACAGCTTGTTGTGTGACATAATTTCCTCACTGATGACTTGAAGGAAACTTAATAATTGTTTATTACTATTACTCAAAAGTTAAATTTTGCCCTTATTGCCACTTTAAGTAATATGAAAGTGGAAAGAGGACAGGAACAAAACCCATACGATAGCAAGTCTACTTGGTGCCAAACAGATAAACTTGTTCAAATAAAACCACAAATGGCATGGAAAGAAACACAGTAGTCGCATTAAGATGCACTAAATGTCATCGCCGAGACATTTAGCAGATTGGATCGCATCCCTCTCGAAAAGAAACAGAGCGTATCATTATTTAGCAACTGACAGTAAGATGGATCCTGCTTAGAGCCAAAGCAGACAGAAGCCCATCCGTTTAGATGTGTATTCTGATAGCTCACTGAGAGAAAACTTGCTCTGACCTCTAGAATGCCAAAAATGCAGCCTCTTATGATCTGCGGAGATGATAAGTACTTTACGAGAAGTTCAACGCCTGCTTCACACGGTCACTTGCATACATATTGCCCACTCATATTTTTATGCAAGTCAGGGTATGAAATAGACTCAACAGAGTGGTCCAGTGCAAAGAAAAAGAGTCCTCCTTTCAGACAGGATGGATTAGGCGGCGTTCCTGACGGATATGATTCTGCTGGTGACCATGGAAACTGCCGCCTTCCGTGTCCCAGCCTGATTTGGATCAGAGAGCAGCTGCCTTTACATACACCATGATTTTACTTAATGAATGGAAGCCTTTTTGAGAACGAAAGTCTTACAGAGAGGAAAGTAATTTGACTTGGTGCTGATCTTTTATGAAAATCTTAAAAAAGATTATCAGATAGAGTTTTCCAGTTGCTTTCTAAATTACCTATTCATTCTTTAGGGTTTAACACTTTCTAAAGGGTTCAGGATTTAAATAATCTTCAGGGCTTTAACACTTTTTTTCTTGTACAATCAAATAGCTTCGGGGTTTAAATATTGACTGTTGAGACATCTTGAGATTCAACAAAGAGCAATGCTGGAAGCAAATCAATAAGCATTGTTCTATTCCTCAAGATGTTCTACGAAGCTCATGGTGACACAAATATGCTCTAACTTGATGTCTGGAAAATAATGCAATAAATAGACAAAACAAAAAAAATGCTATGCAGCTCTTGTGTGTAAATCCAAACGAGCAATACGCAAGGGCATAAAAGCATGCATGATGCATTTACATATGAGGCGTCTGTCAACTGTAAGCTCTGGTCTATGTCAAACTACGACCTTAATGTGTCTTTGGAGGCTTTTATTAAGAGGTTCATTGGTATTTTAACTCCGATTACCCTGTGTGGAATTACATCCTGATTATAGCGTGACAGTGTATAACCCCTGGCAACATATCAGAGGAATTACTTCTCCTGTGGGGTTGTTTATTGGCTGCTGGGAGCAGAAGTGGATCTGGGGGTCGGCGTCAAAGAAATGTGTTGACGTCTCTTCTTGCACACCAAGCTTCGGCAATGTTAAGTTGTGAGCCTGAAAGGACTGAGGAACTCAACACATGACATTTGAAAATTTCTTGGCCCTGACCTCTTAAAAACACCAGAGAATTGTGAAGAGCCAAAGGGAGAAGCTGGAAAAAATGAAGAGATCTCCGCAGGGGAAATTGCAGTCACACAGCTATAAGACTGCATTTTGTAACAGGTTATGGTATGTATAGCACTATGACATGCTCACAGTTTTAAAAGAGACATATTTATGAGAAATATGGATTTGAAATTAGAATGTCAATGAAAGTAGAACTTAAATCAAATGAAATTAATTTAAATCTGTATATATTTCCACACATAAATACAAATGCTATCATGTATTTGAAACTTGTAATTGTGATATTTATGACTCCACTTGAAGAGTACTTAAATTACTCATAAACTTTATCATAAACAAAGCATATTAAGTAAGTCCAGAAACATTACAAGATTATATATTAACATTCATTTTTAAAATATCAATTAAATAATGTTTTATTTAATTTAGACATAATTCATTATATTTAGTAAATTACTTTTAATTTTAAATTAACTTTATGGACAATGGTTGATGGATACATCACTTTCCAGAATCATTATGTGCATAGCTCAATATATAATACAATAAATTGAATTTTGATGTAATTATTCATTTTTATAAATTAATCTAAATACAAAATGGTGGTTAATTTAGGATAATTGGGACATTTATTATTATTATTATTATTATTATTTTCATCTCAATGGCAAAAATGAATCTGAATCCCCAATTAATCTGAATTCACCCCATGTCAAAAATATTAATATTAACATTAATACTGATGTAATTATTTATGATTTGTTGCAACATTTGTATTGAACTAATAAGTGCATTTCTTTGAATTCAGGCAAAAAATTTAAGTGAAAGCCTATTCTTAAATTCTGAATTTTGAACAACTACTCAAGACTACATTCTGTTCTCAGTTTAGTGTTTGAGATTTCAAAATATGATGTAATTAAGTCTCATGAAGGTAATATGCATTCATCCAACACTTAATCCAACAGCAGCAGATCAACAACAACCTCACAACCTTAAAAATGATTAAAAACACATGCTTTGAGAAAACAAAGCATTCATCCTTTACAAAGAACAACCGTGAAATATAAGTGCTCCCACTTGAGAGGAATTTCGGAGAGAGGCTGCTTCAACAGATTATGATTTCAGCAAAGAAATCCAGAAAAATTACATCTTAGCAGCAGCAGTGGACATTCAAGACCATCCTCACCAAACATCAGCACATGAGTGCTTTATTTACACACTGTCTCGCATTTTCTTTCTAATTATCTGTGTTACAAGAGTAGCCCAATTACACAGCCGAGTATAAAACTCACAAGAGTCTCACAAGTGTTATTCTGTCTGTCAAGTGTAATCAAGATTTTACAGTTCATCAGAAATCTTTGGTCTCTCTGATGGAAAAATTAGGTCCTGTAAATGGGAAACTAAAAAGCTGATAAAAATCGAGGATCCTTAATTTTGTATGTATGTCATGCATGCATGCTTTTCATTTTAGTATCTAATGGGACACACTCTTGCAAGTGAAGGACCAGGTGTGTTTGCATGAGGAGAGAGGAGCGTCTGGTTTAACATGAAAAAGGAAGAGCACACACAACCTTTAATGTTATTCCAGTCTATGGAAGTGCATATATCTAATAATTATAAACATTTCTCAGCCTTTTGCAGAATAAATTCTGAAATCTGTTGCTCATACCTTTAACGAAAAGTGTAACATTTTGATTCATAACTCACCTAGCACCATTTGTGCTATGGAATGACATTTCAAATCATATAGCTTGTTGAGAAGCGTATTACTTTTCCAGATGATTGATCTTATTTCCTACTGGACGATGAAACTGTCAGAAAAATCGTTAAAGGAGGGATCTGAGACTTACATAGAGACCTGAGTAACGTCTCGGTTACGTATGGTAACCTCGTTCCCTGAAGGAGGGAACGGAGACGTCACGTCGGATGACCGACGAATTGGGATCTCGCTTAGAGAGACCAATCTACTTCGTTAAAGGAGGGATCTGAGACTTACATAGAGACCTGAGTAATGTCTCGGTTACGTATGGTAACCCTCGTTCCCTGAAGGAGGGAACGGAATGTAGTGAAGTAAAGAGTAAAAGTTGCTAATCTCTTTGATACTCAGTACAACTACAAAGTATCCGAAAAGATACTCAAGTACAGTAACGAATTACATTTACTCCAATACTTTACACCTATGGGAAACCACCACCGCTGAAGCGCCGTACCGCCAACACGAAGAGCTCTCCAA
>NW_015636844.1:23345-30915 GCF_001515625.1 Sinocyclocheilus rhinocerous
GAAGGTCAGGAGCAGAACGATAGAACCGCTCGGCTCCGAAGCGAAAAGCTGAATATGCGCTGCATCTGCTGCCTACTTATACTCACGCTGTGATCAGCGGCAGCTGGATGCAATAATCGCATGCCAATGTGCATTGGCTCGTTTAGTTTACACTCAAAGTAGATTGGTCTCTCTAAGCGAGATCCCAATTCGTCGGTCATCCGACGTGACGTCGAGAGTGACCGACTGAAAGGGAACCTAGAGATTTGAGGATCTGTTCTTTTGAATTGGTCTAGTAAGCATAGCCCTAGAAACCATTGGAAAAATCAACCAGAATACCTTAGCAACCGCATAGCAATGCCCTGGCAACCACCCACGAGACCCTAAAGCACAGTGAGAGTGACTTTTACACATGGAAATACTGCTTACATTTTCACAAGCATGGTATATGTCAGTGTGGTTATAAAAGTCTAAATCCCTCAGACTATTAGGCTTGTTTCACACCGTACAGCACGTGAAATCAATAATCATTTTCAACAATCCGTTCCCACTAAACATTTTATCCCTTAAGGGTGTGTATTACATTCTAACAGTTCAATATATTTTTTTTTCAATTCCAAATCCAGTTTATTTATAAAGCACATATTAATACAATAATGTTGTCCACAGTGCTGTACAATATAATAAATCCATAAAATAATTACAAAAATATAAACAAACGCAAATTAAAAAATCAACTAACCTGGAATATTTTTCCATTTAATTTTGAAATAAAATAGCTCTAATAAAAAAAATAATAACAATACTAAATATATCAATAAACCTTTGGATGAAATTAATATTTCGTTCATTTCTTGAAGTGTATTATTAAAACACTTGGAGTTTCTACAAACTAAAATTGAATGAATCATTATCAAGAGTTCTTCAGTATTGTTTCTAAAAACATAATAATAATAATAATAATAATAATAATAACAATAACTATTTCAAACCTTGCCCTTTCCACAAAACATTCTTGTGTTAATTTTGTCTGAAAAGAACTAATACAAATCATCATAGTGTTATTAATGCATAAATGCAATTATATAATAATAAACACTTCCAAACAAATGAGTAAATATAATAATATAATTAATGCCACCATCTATAAACATTCCAAATGAGATAAGAATATATAGAAAATATAATATAAAGAAATATAGAAAAATCATTAGTGCAATTCCATTGTAGCATTGTAGAGTTGCCATATGGCATCAAAGTAATTTTTCCATGTTACAGAATCATATAATATGGCAACATTTTCTCAATTTTCAGTAAAACAATGTTAAAATTGACTAGTTAATTAATTTATCAAAGATAATAATAATTAAAAAAAAAACTTTAGCAGTAAAACTCAGAGGCAACATAGCTTAAAAATATTGTTATTTACTTTATAGACTGTCCTTTCATTTCCAGCATGAAAGCACAAAGTTAGCCTGCTGTTGCAGAAACATTGCAGTGCAGCTGACATGCTACTAATGTGTGTGGTGTCAAAGGGCTGATGTTCATTCACACCTTCAGAGTTCCTGTACGCTTGACAAATTGCTGTTCATAATGTTGAGATTAAGCTGATTAACCCTGGGGAAGGCATGTGATCTGCTGTTTATGAACATCATGATTGATTCCTTAACATGAACCGTTAATAAATGGAATGCAAATTGTAGGGCTTCAACTCCAGGAAGTGCTTTCATACTTGTTTGTTGTGAAGTATGTATCATTGACTTTTCATTTGATTAAATAGGACTATCAGAAAAAAAGTTTTCCATCAGTCAGAAGGTTCTTTCACAAAGTTGACTGTATAACCATCACTCTACATTCTGCTCTTTCACTCATCACCTGGTGCACTCTCAAAAAAAAAAAAAACAGTAAAACCAGTCATTTAGCCGCCACTGTTTGCGGCACTGTGATTTAACTGTCATATTCAACAGTACAAAAGATCACAGTAGCGTGATGAGAAGTGATAACACAGTATTTAGACTGAACTGAGACTCAATATCTGGTGCAATCAGGTGCAATGAATGTCTGAAGAATGTCTGAAACCTTTGATTCTCTCACACTCAAGAAAGAGTCCCCAAGAGAAACTGACCTTGAGTGTCCTTCCTGTGAGAAATGAGTGGGAAGCACAACAGGAAGTTTAGGTTTCTCATAAACCATAACCAACATAGAACCCACAGAGAAGCTGCAGACAATGGACATAAGATGAAGGACCTACAAAAACTCCAATTAGCATCTCAGCTAATGAGCTTCCATTCTTGTTTAACGGGCACTTCTCTGTTTTTCAGCTTCACTAGTCATTTCCCCTCCAATCTGCCAATATTCTATTGATATTGCTACTTGATTATTCTCCAAGGCATGTGAATAAACCACATCAGAGATCATATTAGTTCACTGCTTGTCTGATCCTCCACAGATTTTTGTCAGGGTGAATAGCCATTGTGATAAAGCTGTTTTGTCCTTTATTGTATTGTCTGACTTTTTTTAATTTGATGTATTATTTTTTATTTATATTAATCTTTATTGAATAGTTTTATTTTAGTCCCTAACTCTGTTCCAAATTTGAGTAAGCTTAGCTAGACGGCATCATTTAAAGGGATAATTCACATAAAATGAAAATTCTGTCATCATTTACTCACTATCATGTCGTTCCAAACCTATAAGACTTCCATTCATCTTTGAAACACAAATGAAGATAGTATTAATGAAACCGGAGAGATATCTGTCCCTCCATTGAAAGGTAACCAAAATGTCCATGATTCAAACAGTTCATAAAATCATTGCAATCAATATGAATCAAGTGGTATGTTCACTGATTAATGCTTATATGTGAATAAAAGCCATCTGTTCATCACATAAAGCGTGTCTCTTCAGAAGACTTGGATTAAGCAGCTCGATTCATGTAGATTACTTGTACGATCTCTTTATGAACTTTCTGAAGCTCCAAGTTTGGTGGAATGGACTTTTATTGGAGAGACAGAAATCTGTCAGGTTTCATCAATATCTCCATTTGTGTTTCAAAGATGAACGAAGGTCTCAAGGGTTTGAACGACATGAGGGTGAGAAAATGATGACAGAATTTTCATTTTAGGTGAATTATCTCTTTAAATCATGCAGTCTAGCTGTGCAGATTACTAGAATTTGGAACAGAAAAGACGTCCAAAAGTTGTAATGCTCTGAGATACCTTACTTTGACCAAAATCTATGGCAGCATGACATATCCTTCTTACAAATCCCAGAATGCATTGCTGTAGGCCCAGATAAAACATTCATAATGGCAGTATAAAAGCAATGCCAATTATAAGAACATTTTGACTATTTTACCCAATGTTTGTGTGTTTTTATACTTAATCAGTTCTAGGTTTTTTTTTTTTTTTTTGTCATTTCTGTGATGACAAAAAAAGCTATTTTTGTCAAAACTCTTTTCTATCGTGTGAGATGTTTTTTGAACTTATTCAATAGTTTTTCTATTGTGTGTGATGTTTGCTTTCACAGCCTCCCAAGGGCTCTCTGGGGTCTGACACATATAGCCAGAGCTCTCTGCTCTCCCTGTACCTTCCACGAATACACTGATTGTTAGCTGTTATTATTTCTCAGATGAAATCCCCTAAGTGACGTAGTCTGCCTGTTGTTAGCTCAGGCTCAGCCTGCATGGATCACAGAAAGCTAATTTCAAGTTCATTAAATTTAATCCCTGTAGTAAACTCCAGATCGGTTTATATACTTGCCTATATACAATTTGAGTGTTTAGGCTTTACATAGCATTAGCAAAAGAAATCAGGCTGCTAGTACTGCAGCATGCATAACATTAAACAGTCTGTGTTTTTGTTTCAGAGTCATAACAATGGCACATTTTACTGTGAAAAGCGCTCAGCTGCTACATTGTGGGTTTTTCATAACACCTCTGAAATCACAATCTAGAGTAAATGGAAGGCGAGCAAAATGGAACAGGTGCATGCTGCAAGATGTGCATGACAACATTCGAAGATGGGATTTTTTTCCCCCCGTTTTATTTTACTTTATTTATCCTTCAAGCAGATAGAAACATGTTTGTACAGCACTGCATCATGTGTCCTAAACCTAGAGCAGGTTTGTCCAACTGTGATTGCTTAATCTTTAATGATATTATGGGCAGCATATGTCTCATTTCTTTTTTCACCCTAAGGGAAAGAATTCATGAAAGGAGGAAAACATGCCAGATTTAAGTCAGGCTCAAAGTAATAACGCCCCACTGAACAGAGGTGTAATTTCATTCAGAGTCAGTCAAAATAAATAAGTATCATATGCGAGGATCATCAGGTATAATGTTTTAGCGCTACAAAAATATAACCAAATCCTTTCTTAGTGAAATATACTAGAATTCTGTTAGCATTTAAGCAACACAAAAGAAGAAATTTTCAAAAATGTCCTGGTTGTTCTTTTCCATGCAATTGCAATGAATGGATGTGGAAGCTTTCAAGGCTCAAAAAGGCTCTTAAGATTCAAAAAGGATGTAAAAGCACCATAAAAAAAAAATCATTAAATATATATATATATAAAAAAAAACAGTCTATGCAAATTTTAAGTCTACTGAAACCATATGAGCAACAGATCGTAAATCACTGAAAATCTTGATATTTACTGTCCTCTATGTATTCATGAGAGAAACAGCAACATTTGATTCATAAACAAATAATTCTTTTAAGTCTTTTGTATCGGTTGATCCAGTCCACAAATCTAGTCATTCGGAATGATTCTTTTATAAATGATCTATTTTTTGAGTTAAACAAAACAAACAATTAATATCTGACCGGAGAACGGGGTAGATTTTCAGTGAATAACACATTTTTTTGTTGATTTGCTACTTAATGCTATATCGGATGATTTCAAGCAACTTTATATACACCGACAATTTGAGTTTTAAGGTGATTTTTCTGCATTTTTTATTTATTTTTATTTTTACTTTGAAGCCATACAATTATTCAAAATGTATCCCTTTGTGTTCCACAGATGAAAGAGCATTGTTTTATATGCAATATATTGAAGCTGAGTAAATCATGACAGAACTGTCATTTTTAGGTAAAATTTCCCTTTATATTTTGCCAGTGTCTCAACAAGAAGGGCTAATTGAGGTGTAAAAGACATTATGTAAAACAAAATAAATACTCTTTAAACATTGACATTCTCAGACTTATGAATATTCCTTGCTTAACAATCAGAACCCCAGGGGGGTTTTCTAAACAAATTACTGTCTAATTAATGTTACCATCGCATGTCTCGGAAATGCTATTCAGAAAGTTTCTAAAACCAGTGAAAAAGAGGCTTAAAGTGCAATTCATGATCTTGCCAGTCTGGCAAATAATTTCCATATTCTCAGCAATCAGCAACCGGGCCTTCTCATGAAATTCAAATGGATACCCTTACGAAAAAGAAGTTTATTCAAGTGTGCTATTAGTATACTTCTTTTAAACTAAAAAATAGGAAAGTATACTTTTAGTCTACTTTTTATGTACTTCTCAGAAATATACTTAAAATGACATTTAAGTATACTTGACTTATACTTCTGAATATATTTTAGTTATAATTGAGCTCCTAGAATCCGTGTTTTCATTGTTATACTGTAGTACACATCTGTACACATTTTCTGTACAGAATTTCCAAAAAAACACAAGTGAAGAAGAAACAACTTGAAGTATACTACTTTTTGGTAAGGGTACAAGCAAAGAAATGTGGCATTTTCCATATACATTTCGGTTTCTCAGGGTGTATCGACAACTTCAGGTGTGGGTGAGTTATAAATGTGCGAGCAGGTTAGTTTGTTTAGTATCACAGGCAGCAGATTTCACTGTGTAGGCTGAAATGGTTTCTGGGTCTATTAAATGCCTTGCCTGTTCAAAATGAAGTTAAAAACAGATACACATCCCCTTATGAAATCACTTTAAATAACACAGCAGAAACTCAGTTTGGAAGTGTATCGCATATAAGTAGCTCTTTCAAAATTGCTTTTCAAAATCAAATTGATTATTTTTTTTATAACATAAGATTTATAACATTGAATGAAGTGGATCAAACTTGCAAACATTTCTGCCCAAGCTCAATGCATCAAAGCCATAATGTGTGATGTGGAGCAGTTTGTTTCTTTCCCTATGGGCCTGCTGCTAACATTCTCAGTGTAGGTGGCTGGAACACACGCTGCACTTTACATAAAAGTGAGGGGGAGGTGACTAGGAGTGCAGCTCATTTAACTGTGTAGGTGACTCCATCAGTGAATTCACTGTCATTAGGACAGCAGTATATTATTAAGATGTAGGAATTGGATCATCTAACAGAAGGGAAGGGTCTAGTGTTCTCTAATCAGGTTGTTGACTAACTTGAGCATGTTGTTCATTAATATCGAAAAGCTTACAGAAAACCAAAACAGAGATTGTGATGACAGCATATGGTGAATTTAGTGACAAAACTTTGCAACTACGGCTGTTTGTGTGTCTTCACTAAAAATGAACCTTTATTATGAATGTTTAATGTGGCTATGTTGGCATAAATGTGAAAGTAACAGTGTACTGCAGAGTTTATTCAAAAGCAACAATGCCATAGATAGAAGAACAATTTTGGGCTCCCCAAAGAACCTTTCAGTGAACAGAAAGGTTCCACTGATGTTAAAGGTTCTTCATGGGACCTGATGCCAATAACGAACCTTTGTTATTAAAGAGTGCACTTCAAAAGCTTCAAACTAAATCAACTCCTTGATTTACCACTTTTTGATATTACTTAGGACTTTAAAGAGATTGACACAGAAGAGGACAACAAGGGTAACTTCCACTATTTATTTCAGGAACTGGTAAACACATGAAGATCTGAGGTGAGAGTGGAAAGCCAATCAAGATAACTTAGCTTGACGTAACAAAGTCTCTGTATTTGCAGATGGATGATGGTTCCGTTCTGAAGAGCAGGACTAAGGAAGACTGAAGAGGATGATGGATTGACTACAGGTAAGGAGTCAGGGAGGTAGCGTTCATGTGGAAACACTAAGACCAGAGTGTGTCCGTATTAGAAGGCTGACTAATTAGCAAGTGCAGGTAGTTTGAATTAGAATACCAGGGATTGTGAACGGGTAAGTGGAGCTGAGGGATCTGGCGCTGGGTGGCTGGATGACTCCATGTCATCACCCAAATGTGAATATTCTGTCATCATTTCATGTCAGTCCAAACCATGGCTTTTTTTCTTTCTTCTGTTGAACATAAAATAACCTATTTTGAGAAATGTCTGAATGTTATTTGTCCATTCAGTCAAGTTCAATGGTAACCAAAACTGTCTGGTTATCAAAATATTTTCTTTGTGTTCCACATAAAGAAAGTCATACAGGTTTGGAATAGGGTGGCCATATGTGCCATTTATACGGGACACATCCTGGCCATGATTTTTATATTGCCTAAAACATCCAAAGTAGTTTGACCAATAACATGCAGGTATTGTACATAATCGACCAATCGTGGCGTCGCGCGTGAGACGGTGAGAACAATCAAAGCGATGCAAATACGCGCATGTGTTTGTTCGTTCGTTCGACTTGAAGCTGCGCACC
>NW_015636844.1:30945-32607 GCF_001515625.1 Sinocyclocheilus rhinocerous
GTCGCGAGAGTTTTTTGGCACACGTCAGCATGACATCAGAGCAAGTCGGACGTAAGTCGGACACATTTCTAACCGGCATGCATCTCGCGGTGATCACCGGTGATCGGTTCTGCGCAGATTTTGCTAATCTCAAACAAGCCTCTTGTCATACAACGATCGATCTGCACAGTGCTAACAGCCAAAACCTGGATATTTTAGGCAATATAGAAATCCTGGCAAGGGTGCGTCCCGTAAAAATGTCCCGTATGGTCACCCTAGTTTGGAATGACACAAGGAGAGTAAACGAGTAAACACTGACAAAATGTTAATTTGTGTGTGAACTATCCTTTTAAGAATTTATTTTCAGCGATGGTTCAGTTCATGGTTTACACTTGAAGTGATCACTTTTGTAACTTCAAGTTGTGTATTTGCAAGAATAGCTTTCATTTTTCTTAATAGGGAAAATTGTTAGATCTGCTCTGATTCAGCAAGAGCTAAATTACTAATGAAATAACACATGAGCAACATTTGACATGGGCAGTTTGAGGCAAAGTAGTTAGCACAATGGAATGACTAGCCTACTACTGTTTGAAAAAAACAACAACAATGATTCTTTAATGCAATCACAGAGGTTTTGTCTAAAAGAAACCTCATACATAATTGAATAATTTTTTGCCCCTCATGGAGAACATGTTGAAGTGCCTAGAACATTTTAATCGTGTCTCACCATAGGATAGCCGTAAAAACAATTTCCCGGCTGTCACCTCAAAGCAACGCTTTCGTCAAAACCCAATAATTTTTGACACTTTAATCCTACACTGAAATTAACCTCTGCATCAGAAACACAGGGTAAAACATGGCTAAAGCAACCCTTGAGGTAAAAGGTCTTCCTAATTTTATTTTCTCCTAAAGCACCAAATAGCAACAAATATCACCACAGGACATCCCTAAACAACTGTTTGTCGTAATGTAACTCAAAAGATTATCGCTGTGTGTAAAATCCATGAAATTATCAGATGCATTTTGAGTCAAAAAACGTATGATTTTTGGTGAAAGGTAATAGTTACGTGCCCAGAGGGGATGGTGTGTTGCATTGTTTTGCTCTTGTTTTCTTTAATGTTTTAGTCCCTGTAAAAACTGTTTCAAACAACAGCATGTTATCCAAGCAAAATACACATCTATATATTTGATACTCAGTAAGGCTGACATTCATAACTGCTGTAAATTTAATAAGTGCCATTACAGATATTTCATAAAAGTGACAGCCCACAATATCTGTACTCTAAACTCAAAAGGAGGGAAGAAAAGACCTGCTGCACTGCCAAATCTTCATATTAATTAACTGCTGTGCTGCTTGATCTTCTCCTATTTCTCCCATGTCGTCTGGCCAGGGAAACCTGTCCCATAGAGCCAGTTCCAGTTCCGTGCCAGTCTCGCAAGTTCAACCAACTTAATTCCTCATATGATGAAACTGCCAAGGCCTGCCTGTTCCCATCAGATTGTTTCAAAACAGACTGTAGATTGCAAAGGCAGCTCTACAATAGTGCAATACCCTTCGAACACAGCACTGCTAAATTTCATTCAGATTTCAAACATAAATTTCATACATTCAGGACAACAAACATACTTCATGCATGCTTCAAAGATCCAGGTCCATAAAAACAGCTTTGTAAAAAAAAAAAT